>NC_079190.1:497490655-497680034 GCF_029499605.1 Hyla sarda
CCCTCTTGCCCCAGTCTCCTGCCCCCTCTCTCCCCCTTTCTCCCCTCTTGCCCCAGTCTCCTGCCCCTCTCTCCCCTCTTGCCCCAGTCTCCTGCCCCCTTCTCTCCCCAGTCTCCTGCCCCCCTCTCTCCCCTCTTTACCCCCAGTCTCCTGCCCCCCTCTCTCCCCTCTTACCCCAGTCTCCTGCCCCCCTCTCTCCCCAGTCTCCTGCCCCCCTCTCTCCCCTTCTTGCCCCAGTCTCCTGCCCCCCTCTTGCCCCAGTCTCCTGCCCCCCTCTCGCCCCTCTTGCCCCAGTCTCCTGCCCCCCTCTCTCCCCTCTTGCCCCAGTCTCCTGCCCCCCTCTCTCCCCTCTGCCCCAGTCTCCTGCCCCCCTCTCTCCCCTCTTGCCCCAGTCTCCTGCCCCCCTCTCTCCCCTCTTGCCCCAGTCTCCTGCCCCCCTCTCTCCCCTCTTGCCCCAGTCTCCTGCCCCCCTCTCCCCCCTCTTGCCCCAGTCTCCTGCCCCCCTCTCCCCCCTCTTGCCCCAGTCTCCTGCCCCCCTCTCCCCCCTCTTGCCCCAGTCTCCTGCCCCCCTCTTGCCCCAGTCTCCTGCCCCCCTCTCCCCCCTCTTGCCCAGTCTCCTGCCCCCCTCTCCCCCCTCTTGCCCCAGTCTCCTGCCCCCTCTTGCCCCAGCCTCCTGCCCCCCTCTCCCCCCTCTTGCCCCAGCCTCCTGCCCCCCTCTCCCCCCTCTTGCCCCAGCCTCCTGCCCCCCTCTCTCCCCTCTTGCCCCAGCCTCCTGCCCCCCTCTCTCCCCTCTTGCCCCAGTCTCCTGCCCCCCTCTCTCCCCTCTTGCCCCAGTCTCCTGCCCCCTCTCTCCCCTCTTGCCCCAGTCTCCTGCCCCCCTCTCTCCCCTCTTGCCCCAGTCTCCTGCCCCCTCTCTCCCCTCTTGCCCCAGTCTCCTGCCCCCCTCTCTCCCCTCTTGCCCAGTCTCCTGCCCCCCTCTCTCCCTCTTGCCCAGTCTCCTGCCCCCCTCTCTCCCCTCTTGCCCCAGTCTCCTGCCCCCCTCTCTCCCTCTTGCCCCAGTCTCCTGCCCCCCTCTCTCCCTCTTGCCCCAGTCTCCTGCCCCCCTCTCTCCCCTCTTGCCCCAGTCTCCTGCCCCCTCTCTCCCCTCTTGCCCCAGTCTCCTGCCCCCCTCTCTCCCCTCTTGCCCCAGTCTCCTGCCCCCCTCTCTCCCTCTTGCCCCAGTCTCCTGCCCCCCTCTCTCCCCTCTTGCCCCAGTCTCCTGCCCCCCTCTCTCCCCTCTTGCCCCAGTCTCCTGCCCCCCTCTCTCCCCCCTCTTGCCCCAGTCTCCTGCCCCCCTCTCTCCCCTCTTGCCCCAGTCTCCTGCCCCCTCTCTCCCCTCTTGCCCAGTCTCCTGCCCCCCTCTTGCCCCAGTCTCCTGCCCCCCTCTTGCCCCAGTCTCCTGCCCCCCTCTTGCCCCAGTCTCCTGCCCCCCCTCTCGCCCCTCTTGCCCCCTCTCTCCCCTCTTGCCCAGTCTCCTGCCCCCTCTCTCCCCTCTTGCCCCAGTCTCCTGCCCCCTCTCTCCCCTCTTGCCCCAGTCTCCTGCCCCCTCTCTCCCCTCTTGCCCCAGTCTCCTGCCCCTCTCTCCCCTCTTGCCCAGTCTCCTGCCCCCCTCTCTCCCCTCTTGCCCCAGTCTCCTGCCCCCCTCTCTCCCCTCTTGCCCCAGTCTCCTGCCCCCCTCTCTCCCCTCTTGCCCCAGTCTCCTGCCCCCCTCTCTCCCCTCTTGCCCCAGTCTCCTGCCCCCCTCTCTCCCCAGTCTCCTGCCCCCCTCTCTCCCCTCTTGCCCAGTCTCCTGCCCCCCTCTTGCCCCAGTCTCCTGCCCCCCTCTTGCCCCAGTCTCCTGCCCCCCTCTCTCCCTCTTGCCCCAGTCTCCTGCCCCCCTCTCTCCCCAGTCTCCTGCCCCCCCTCTCTCCCCTCTTGCCCCAGTCTCCTGCCCCCCTCTTGCCCCCCTCTCTCCCCTCTTGCCCCAGACTCCTGCCCCCCTCTCTCCCCTCTTGCCCCAGTCTCCTGCCCCAGTCTCCTGCCCGGGTCCCGGCCTCCTGCCCGCACATGCATCCACCTCCACACGCCGGGCCTGTGCCCGTTCCCCCGGCGTCCACCCTCCGGAGCAGGGCCCCGTCTCCGCTCACAGTCCCAGGCCTTATCCCCGCGCCCTCCGCCCGGGCCTAGCTCCAGCTGCCCTCCTCCCCGCAGCGTGTCCCCGTTACCCGGATCCAGGGCCTGCTAGCGTGGAGCCAGGAGCGACACTCACCGGTAGCAGTAGCAGCAGTACGGACGAGGCGAAGCTCCCGCCGCGGGGGGGAGGGGGACTGGCCGGAGGAGGAGGGGGATCTACCGTGACGCGAACACCGGGGCTCCCGCGGTCCTCGCTCCCCTCACAGCCGGCAGTGCGGGCCGCTCGGCGGCAGCTTTAATCTCCAGCAGCCGCACACAAGCTCCATTGTCTTTTTTTTTCTCTCTCCCCCTCCTTCAGCACCTTCTCCTACCTCCTCCCCCTTTCCGGCTCCAGCAAGTGGTGCCTTCCTCCTCCCCTCGCCGTGCAGCCAACCAAGCCACACCCCCTCCGATCTCAACGGACACGCCCCCGACATTCCCAGC
The DNA here is from genome assembly GCF_029499605.1 of Hyla sarda. NCBI lineage: Eukaryota > Metazoa > Chordata > Amphibia > Anura > Hylidae > Hyla > Hyla sarda. Next base: position 497,493,290 of record NC_079190.1, read on the forward strand.
ATTTACCGCCGCTTCGTATGACACTCCGGACACGCCCACCTCGGCGCGAGCGGACACGCCCCCTCAATTCCACACTAAAGGCTTTCGTGAGCGATCAGACACGCCCCTCTCTGATAAACCCCGCCCAGCCCGCCTGCCCGTTCTCCCTTTCTCTCTCTCACCAGAGGAACGTTCCACTCCTCACTGCCTCCCTCCTCCTCCCCCTGTGAAGTGGTACCGCCCCCGTCCTTATCCCAGTTCCCTCCTCCCCCCTCCCCCTCCCCTGCCCGCACTGCCCGGCCAGATCCTGACAACTGCACTGATTGCTGCTGCCGCCGCCGCCTGCACGGAGCGGAGCCATTGTTATGTGCCTGCCTGAGATACTACACGTCTGTCATGAAAATACACACCTCAGCTGCTGCAGAACATCATAATACACACCTCAGCTGCTGAAGAACATCCCAATACACACCTCAGCTGCTGCAGAACATCCCAATACACACCTCAGCTGCTGCAGAACATCCCAATACACACCTCAGCTGCTGCAGAACATCCCAATACACACCTCAGCTGCTGCAGAACATCCCAATACACACCTCAGCTGCTGCAGAACATCATAATACACACCTCAGCTTCTGCAGAACATCATAATAGAGACCTCAGCTGCTGCAGAACATCCCAATACACACCTCAGCTGCTGCAGAACATCGTAATACACACCTCAGCTGCTGCAGAACATCATAATACACACCTCAGCTGCTGCAGATCATTATAATACACACCTCAGCTGCTGCAGAACATCATAATACACACCTCAGCTGCTGCAGAACGTCATAATACACACCTCAGCTGCTGAAGAACATCCCAATACACACCTCAGCTGCTGCAGAACATCCCAATACACACCTCAGCTGCTGCAGAACATCCCAATACACACCTCAGCTGCTGCAGAACATCCCAATACACACCTCAGCTGCTGCAGAACATCCCAATACACACCTCAGCTGCTGCAGAACATCCCAATACACACCTCAGCTGCTGCAGAACATCCCAATACACACCTCAGCTGCTGCAGAACATCCCAATACACACCTCAGCTGCTGCAGAACGTCATAATACACACCTCAGCTGCTGAAGAACATCCCAATACACACCTCAGCTGCTGCAGAACATCGTAATACACACCTCAGCTGCTGCAGAACATCATAATACACACCTCAGCTGCTGCAGAACATCCCAATACAGACCTCAGCTGCTACAGAACATCCCAATACACACCTCAGCTGCTGCAGAACATCATAATACACACCTCAGCTGCTGCAGAATATCCCAATACACACCTCAGCTGCTGCAGAACATCCCAATACACACCTCAGCTGCTGCAGAACATCCCAATACACACCTCAGCTGCTGCAGAACATCATAATACACACCTCAGCTTCTGCAGAACATAATAATAGAGACCTCAGCTGCTGCAGAACATCCCAATACACACCTCAGCTGCTGCAGAACGTCATAATACACACCTCAGCTGCTGCAGAACATCCCAATACACACCTCAGCTGCTGCAGAACATCCCAATACACACCTCAGCTGCTGCAGAACATCCCAATACACACCTCAGCTGCTGCAGAACATCCCAATACACACCTCAGCTGCTGCAGAACATCATAATACACACCTCAGCTTCTGCAGAACATCATAATAGAGACCTCAGCTGCTGCAGAACATCCCAATACACACCTCAGCTGCTGCAGAACATCGTAATACACACCTCAGCTGCTGCAGAACATCATAATACACACCTCAGCTGCTGCAGAACGTCATAATACACACCTCAGCTGCTGCAGAACATCCCAATACACACCTCAGCTGCTGCAGATCATCATAATACACACCTCAGCTTCTGCAGAACATCATAATAGAGACCTCAGCTGCTGCAGAACATCCCAATACACACCTCAGCTGCTGCAGAACATCCCAATACACACCTCAGGTGCTGCAGAACATCCCAATACACACCTCAGCTGCTGCAGAACATCCCAATACACACCTCAGCTGCTGCAGAACATCATAATACACACCTCAGCTGCTGCAGAACATCATAATACACATCTCAGCTGCTGCAGAACATCATAATACACACCTCAACTCCTGCAGATCATCTTAATACACACCTCAGCTGCTGCAGAACATCATAATACACACCTCAGCTGCTGCAGAACATCATAATACACACCTCAGCTGCTGCAGAACATCATAATACACACCTCAGCTGCTGCAGAACATCATAATACAGACCTCAGCTGCTGCAGAACATCGTAATACAGACCTCAGCTGCTGCAGAACATCGTAATACACACCTCAGCTGCTGCAGAACATCATAATACACACCTCAGCTGCTGCAGATCATCTTAATACACACCTCAGCTGCTGCAGAACATCGTAATACACACCTCAGCTGCTGCAGATCATCGTAATACACACCTCAGCTGCTGCAGATCATCGTAATACACACCTCAACTCCTGCAGATCATCTTAATACACACCTCAGCTGCTGCAGAACATCGTAATACATACCTCAGCTGCTGCAGAACATCATAATACAGACCTCAGCTGCTGCAGAACATCATAATACAGACCTCAGCTGCTGCAGAACATCATAATACACACCTCAGCTGCTGCAGAACATCCCAATACAGACCTCAACTGCTGCAGAACATCATAATACAGACCTCCACTGCTGCAGAACATCATAATACACACCTCAGCTGCTGCAGAACATCCCAATACAGACCTCAGCTGCTGCAGAACATCCCAATACACTCCTCAACTGCTGCAGAACATCATAATACACACATCAGCTGCTACAGAACATCCCAATACAGACCTCAGCTGCTGCAGAACATCCCAATACACACCTCAGCTGCTGCAGAACATCCCAATACAGACCTCTGCTGCAGAACATCATAATACACACATCAGCTGCTGCAGAACATCCCAATGCAGACCTCAGCTGCTGTAGAACATCCCAATACAGACCTCAGCTGCTGCAGAACATCCCAATACACATCTCAACTGCTGCAGAACATCATAATACAGCGCAGCTGCAGCAGAACATCATAATACACGCCACAGCTGCTGCAGAACATCATAATACACACCTCAACTGCTGCAGAACATCATAATACAGACCTCAGCTGCTGCAGAACATCCCAATACACACCTCAGCTTCTGCAGAACATCCCAATACAGACCTCAGCTGCTGCAGAACATCCCAATAGAGACCTCAGCTGCTGCAGAACATCCTAATATGCCAAAGCGGCTGCAGAACATCATAACACACCTCAGCTGCTGCAGAACATTATACACAACTCAGCCACTGCAGAACCTCATGATACTTCATCTGCTGCAAAACATCTAACTACACATCACAGCTGCAGAACATCATAATACACACCTCAGCTGCTGCAGAACATCATAATACACACCTCAGCTGCCACAGATCATCTAAACACATATCACAGCTGCTGCAGAAGATCATTATACTCACCACAGCTGCTGCAGAAAATCATAATAGATACATCAGCTGCTGCAGAACATCATAATACACACCTCAGCTGCTGCAGAACATAATACATAACTGAGCTGCTGCAGAACATCATACACAACTCAGCTACTGCAGAACCTCATGATACTTCAGCTGCTGCAGAACATCTAACTACACATCACAGCTGCTGCAGAACATCATAATACACACCTCAGCTGCTGCAGATCATCATAATACACACCTCAGCTGCTCCAGAATCTCATAAAACACACCTCAGCTGCTGCAGAACATCCTAGCACACCCCAAAACTGCTGCAGAAAACCATAATACATATCTCAGCTGCTGCAGAACATCATTATTACACAAACCACAGATGCTGCAAATCATAATAAACAGTTGGCGTCTATCAATGAACACGAGTCACAAAGAGATTCTGCAGCAGCTGAGGTGCTTATTATGAGGTTGTACAGTTCTTGTACGCCCTCCCTCACAGCACATCATTTTCCATAGGCAGCTAAAGGGGTCCCCCCATTCTGATCTATGGGCTCTGGGTGGTCCTTTGAAACAGCATGTCTCCATTCACTGACAGAAAGCAGAGTACATGAACCTTAAACATTACTTTAGTAGTATTTGCTTTTGCTTTCCTTTTCAAGACCTCCTCTTGCTGTCAGTGAAAGAGAACATATTTTCCTAGATTTGGAAACCCCAAAAAGCCTTTACAGAACTAATACTTTTCACAGCACAGGGTTTGCTACAATTGCATCCGGCCTAGAAAATCCTCTGCGAGTGAAAGGGGCTGGGTCAGTGGTCTCTAAAACTGCGGACCTCCAGATGTTGCAAAACTGGTACTTCCAGTTTGATACAATGTGTCAGCGCAGGTAAATGTATCCAGGATGTTCATCTCTCAAGGGACAGTCTAGACTGGATACAATTGTAGCGAACCCTCAGCTGTGAATCATATTAGAACTGTAGTAGTTTTCAGCTCCTAGTTGTCTAGACTAGTGTTTTCCCCCCAAAAAATGTTTCCTGCTGTTGTAAAACTACAACTCCCAGCATGCCCGGACAGCCAACGGCTGTCCGGGCATGCTGGGAGTTGTAGTTTTTCAACAGCTGGAGACACGCTGTTTGAAAAACACTAGTCTAGACAATCCAGTCCGGACAATGCTCTGCAAGCTAAACAGTCTGAACTCCTGGCTTGACATAGATTCAGCAGTTTTGCTGACTGGCCCCATTTAAAGGGGTACTCCGGTGGAAAACTTTTTTTTTTTATTTTCAATTTATTTTTTAATCAACTGGTGCCAGTTAAACAGATTTATAAATTACTTCTATTAAAAAATCTTAATCCTTCCAGTACTTACTAGCTGTTGAATACTACAGAGGAACTTCTTTTCTGTTGGGAACACAGAGCTCTCTGCTGATATCATGACCACAGTGCTCTTCTCTGCTGACATCTCTGTCCATTTTAGGAACTGTCCAGAGTAGGAGAAAATCCCCATAGCAAACATATGCTGCTCTGGACAGTTCCTAAAATGGACGGAGGTGTCAGCAGAGAGCACTGTGATCATGATGAGAGCTCTGTGTTCCAAAAAGAAAATAATTTACTATGTAGTATTTAGCAGCTAATAAGTACTGGAAGGATCAAGATTTTTTTTTTTTAATTTTTTTTTTTTAATAGAAGTGATTTACAAATCTGTTTTTCAAATTTAAAAAAAAAAATAGTTTTCCACCGGAGTACCCCTTTAAGTCCACACAAATAAAATCTGCACTGTCTGAACAGCGACATATGGGGTGGTTTGTGGACGAAACCTGCAAAGTTGTGACCCAGTTCTGGTTTTACTGCACCGTGCCCCTCTGTATCCCTAATGTTGAACTCACAGAGTATTGTCCATACTGATACACTGTAACAAGCTTCCAGCTGTGAGAGGTGTCAGGGTGGCCATACACTTTAAAGGAGGGGTGGGGGTGGGTCTCTGCCAGACAGCTCTCGAGGCAGCGTCCCGCAACTGTCTACCCCCTGCTACAGAGTTGTCTGGAGGCTAAGGGGTTAAAGGTGTACTCCGCTGGAAAACATTTTTCTTTCAATCAAATGGTGCCAGAAAGTTGAACAGATTTTGAAATCTCTTCTATTTAAAAATCTTAATCCTTCCAGTACCTATCAGCTGCTGTATGCTCCACAGGAAGTTATTTTCTTTTTGAATTTACTTTCTGTCTGACCACAGTGCTCTCTGCTGACACCTCTGTCCAGGTCTGGAACTTTCCATAGTAGAAGCAAATCCCCCTCCTGCTCTGGAGAGTTCCTGACATGGACAGAGGGGTCAGCAGAGAGCACTGTGGTCAGACAGAAAGGAAATCCAGAAAGAAAATAACTTCCTGTGGAGCAAATAGCAGCTGATAAGTACTGGAAGGATTAAGATTTTTAAATACAGTAGAAGTAATTTACAAATCTGTTTAACTTTCTGGCAACAGTTGATTTAAAAAAAAAGAAAAAATGTTTTCCAGCGGAGTACCCCTTTAATCTTGGTCAGTCTAAGTATTGTAAGTCATATATACATCAATCTGCTACTGCGTTATCTTTGCATACACTGAGGTCTCATAGAAGTGTAAGGGTTAAAGAGGTGCTCCCCTGGGGACCCCCGCGATCTCCGGCGCGGCATCCCTGTCATCCGGTGCACGAATCGAACCCTGCTCCGTGTCGGATGACTGGCGACCACAGCCGTCACGCCCCCTCCATTCACGTCTATAAGAGGAGGCGTGATGGCTATGTACTAGCCGTCACGCCCCCTCCGATAGACATGAATTGAGGGGGCGTGGCATGACGTTGCAAGCACAGAAGCCCCAACACGGACCCCCCGCGATCAGACATCTTTGGATAGGGGATAAAATGTTTAGGGCGGGAGTACACCTTTAACGTTTACAGCGTTAAAGTATATATGTAAAAGGATGAGTAGAAACTTGGTCACGTGACCCTCCCCAGAAGGTTTCTATGTAGAGAAGTCTAGAAGGGCTAAGGAAGGAGTCTCCTAAGTCCAACCCTCATTTATCATAAGGCTGGACCTATAAAAAAAAAACAGTTTAGTCTGACTCAGGCCATAGAAGTGTGCACATCTAGTCAGTGTATTAGCTACTAGACCCTATAGAAGAAATTTAGCGCCCCCCCCCCCCCCAGTGGAGTACTCCTTTAAAGCAAGATAATTTGCAAGAACCAAATCCAGTTCCAGTTGCTAGGATCTTATATCCTGAAACAGATCTGGGTCTGATTCACGATGATCCATTCGGAGGTTCAGGAGGTTTTCATCCAATATCGTCTTCAATGCACACCGTGAGTGCCTCCATCTTTAATTATCCTGTATTTTGCTCTATTAAGAAAGAAATGAACCAGCCAGAAGTGGAGAGCCAGCTGTGCAAAGACCCTTCTGTTTACACTAATCACTTTGTAGGCTTCCATCTGAAAGTATCCTTGTTTTTTTGCTCTATAAGGGTACTGTCACGATGCCGGCTGGCAGGTAGTGGATCCTCTGTGCCAGAGAGGGATTGGCGTGGACCGTGCTAGAGGATCGGTTCTAAGTCACTACTGGTTTTCACCAGAGCCCGCCGCAAAGCGGGATGGTCTTGCTGCGGCGGTAGTGACCAGGTCGTATCCCCTAGCAACGGCTCAACCTCTCTGGCTGCTGAAGATAGGCGCGGTACAAGGGAGTAGACAGAAGCAAGGTCGGACGTAGCAGAAGGTCGGGGCAGGCAGCAAGGATCGTAGTCAGGGGCAACGGCAGAAGGTCTGGAATCACAGGCAAGGAACACACAAGGAACGCTTTCACTGGCACTAGGGCAACAAGATCCGGCGAGGGAGTGAAGGGGAAGTGAGGTGATATAGGGAAGTGCACAGGTGTAAACACTAATTGGAACCACTGCACCAATCAGCGGTGCAGTGGCCCTTTAAATCGCAAAGACCCGGCGCGCGCGCGCCCTAGGGAGCGGGGCCGCGCGCGCCGGGACAGAACTGACGGGGAGCGAGTAAGGTACGGGAGCCGGGGTGCGCATCGCGAGCGGGCGCTACCCGCATCGCGAATCGCATCCCGGCCGGAGGTAGTAACGCAGCGCCCCGGGTCCGTGGAACCGACCGGGGCGCTGCAGTGAGGGAAGTGTAGCGAGCGCTCCGGGGAGGAGCGGGGACCCGGAGCGCTCGGCGTAACAGTACCCCCCCCCTTGGGTCTCCCCCTCTTCTTGGGGCCTGAGAACCTGAGGATCAGACTTTTGTCCAGGATATTGTCCTCAGGTTCCCAGGACCTCTCTTCTGGACCACAACCCTCCCAATCCACTAAAAAAAAAGTTCTTCCCCTGACCTTTTTAGAGGCCAAAATCTCTTTGACAGAGAAGATGTCCGAGGAGCCGGAAACAGGAGTGGGAGGAACAGATTTAGGAGAAAAACGGTTGAGGATGAGAGGTTTAAGAAGAGAGACGTGAAAGGCATTAGGGATACGAAGAGAAGGAGGAAGAAGAAGTTTGTAAGAGACAGGATTAATTTGACACAAAACTTTAAAAGGACCAAGATAGCGTGGTCCCAACTTATAGCTCGGGACACGGAAACGGACATATTTAGCGGAGAGCCATACCTTGTCTCCAGGGGAAAAAATGGGAGGAGCTCTTCTTTTCTTATCTGCGAATCTCTTCATGCGAGAAGAAGCCTGTAAGAGAGAATTTTGGGTCTCTTTCCATATGGTGGAAAGATCACGAGAAATTTCATCCACAGCGGGCAGACCAGAGGGCAAGGGGGTAGGGAGGGGGGGAAGAGGGTGACGGCCGTACACCACGAAAAACGGAGATTTGGAGGAAGATTCAGAGATTCTGAAATTATATGAGAATTCGGCCCAAGGTAGAAGATCTGCCCAGTCATCCTGGCGGGAGGAAACAAAATGTCGTAAATAGTCACCCAAGATCTGGTTAATTCTCTCTACTTGTCCATTGGATTGAGGATGGTATGCAGAAGAAAAATTTAATTTAATCTTGAGTTGTTTACAGAGAGCCCTCCAGAATTTAGACACAAATTGGACGCCTCTATCCGAGACGATCTGTGTAGGCAACCCGTGAAGACGAAAAATGTGTACAAAAAATTGTTTAGCCAACTGAGGCGCTGAAGGAAGACCAGGAAGAGGGATGAAATGTGCCATTTTGGAGAATCGATCAACGACCACCCAAATAACAGTGTTGCCATGGGATGGGGGTAAGTCAGTAATAAAATCCATACCAATCAGAGACCAAGGTTGTTCGGGGACAGGTAGAGGATGAAGAAAACCAGCGGGCTTCTGGCGAGGAGTCTTATCCCGGGCACAGATAGTGCAGGCTCGCACAAAGTCCACCACATCAGTCTCTAGAGTCGGCCACCAATAGAAGCGAGAGATGAGTTGCACAGATTTCTTGATGCCCGCATGACCTGCGAGATGGGAGGAGTGACCCCATTTGAGGATCCCAAGGCGTTGGCGTGGAGAAACAAAGGTCTTTCCTGGAGGAGTTTGCCTGATGGAGGCTGGAGAAGTGGAAATCAGGCAGTCAGGAGGAATGATGTGTTGAGGAGAGAGTTCAATTTCAGAGGCATCTGAGGAACGAGAGAGAGCATCGGCCCTAATGTTTTTATCAGCAGGCCGAAAGTGAATTTCAAAATTAAATCGGGCAAAGAACAGAGACCACCTGGCCTGACGAGGATTCAGCCGTTGGGCAGACTGGAGGTAGGAGAGGTTCTTGTGATCGGTGTAAATAATAACTGGAAATCTTGATCCCTCCAGCAGATGCCTCCATTCCTCAAGTGCTAATTTAATGGCTAGAAGCTCTCGATCCCCGATGGAGTAGTTCCTCTCCGCCGGAGAGAAGGTCCTGGAAAAAAAACCACAAGTAACAGCATGCCCGGAAGAGTTTTTTTGTAGAAGGACAGCTCCAGCTCCCACTGAGGAGGCATCAACCTCCAATAGGAAGGGTTTAGATGGGTCAGGTCTGGAGAGCACGGGAGCCGAAGAAAAGGCAGACTTGAGTCGTTTAAAGGCGTCTTCCGCTTGAGGAGGCCAAGACTTGGGATCGGCATTTTTTTTTGTTAAAGCCACAATAGGAGCCACAATGGTAGAAAAATGTGGAATAAATTGCCTGTAATAATTGGCGAACCCCAAAAAACGTTGGATGGCACGGAGTCCGGAGGGGCGTGGCCAATCTAAGACGGCAGAGAGTTTATCTGGGTCCATTTGTAGTCCCTGGCCAGAGACCAAGTATCCTAGAAAAGGAAGAGATTGGCATTCAAACAGACATTTCTCTATTTTGGCATAGAGTTGATTATCACGAAGTCTCTGAAGAACCATACGGACATGCTGGCGGTGTTCTTCAAGATTGGCAGAAAAAATCAGGATATCGTCCAGATATACAACAACACAGGAGTATAGTAGATCACGAAAAATTTCATTAACAAAGTCTTGGAAGACGGCAGGGGCGTTGCATAGACCAAAGGGCATGACCAGATACTCAAAGTGTCCATCTCTGGTGTTAAATGCCGTTTTCCATTCATCCCCCTCTCTGATGCGGATGAGATTATAAGCACCTCTTAAGTCCAGTTTGGTAAAAATATGGGCACCTTGGAGACGATCAAAGAGTTCAGAGATGAGGGGTAGGGGGTAGTGCCCGGGAGGAGGTCAATGGGACAATCATAAGGCCTGTGAGGAGGTAGAGTCTCAGCTTGTTTTTTGCAAAAAACGTCCGCAAAGTCCATATAGGCCTTAGGGAGACCGGTTACATGAGGAAGCACAGGGACACGGCAAGGTTTACTGGGAACCGGTTTTAAGCAGTCCTTGGAACAAGAGGGCCCCCAACTCTTGATCTCCCCAGTGGACCAATCCAGGATTGGGGAATGGAGTTGAAGCCAGGGAAGTCCAAGAAGGATTTCAGAAGTGCAATTGGGGAGGACCAACAGTTCAATCCTCTCGTGATGAGATCCGATGCACATTAGAAGGGGCTCCGTGCGGAAACGTATAGTACAGTCCAATCTTTCATTGTTTACACAATTGATGTAGAGGGGTCTGGCGAGACTGGTCACCGGGATGTTGAACCTGTTGACGAGAGAGGCTAAGATGAAATTTCCTGCAGATCCAGAGTCCAGGAAGGCCACAGCAGAGAAGGAGAAGGCAGAGGCAGACATCCGCACAGGCACAGTAAGACGTGGAGAAGCAGAGTAGACATCAAGGACTGTCTCACCTTTGTGCGGAGTCAGCGGACGTCTTTCCAGGCGGGGAGGACGGATAGGACAATCCTTCAGGAAGTGTTCGGTACTAGCACAGTACAGGCAGAGATTCTCCATGCGGCGTCGTGTCCTCTCTTGGGGTGTCAGGCGAGACCGGTCGACCTGCATAGCCTCCACGGCGGGAGGCACAGGAACAGATTGCAGGGGACCAGAGGAGAGAGGAGCCGGGGAGAAGAAACGCCTCGTGCGAACAGAGTCCATATCCTGGCGGAGCTCCTGACGCCGTTCGGAAAAACGCATGTCAATGCGAGTGGCAAGATGGATGAGTTCATGTAGGTTAGCAGGGATTTCTCGTGCGGCCAGAACATCTTTAATGTTGCTGGATAGGCCTTTTTTAAAGGTCGCGCAGAGTGCCTCATTATTCCAGGATAATTCTGAAGCAAGGGTACGGAACTGTACGGCATACTCGCCAACGGAAGAATTACCCTGGACCAGGTTCAACAGGGCAGTCTCAGCAGAAGAGGCTCGGGCAGGTTCCTCAAAGACACTTCGAATTTCCGAGAAGAAGGAGTGTACAGAGGCAGTGACGGGGTCATTGCGGTCCCAGAGCGGTGTGGCCCAAGCCAGGGCTTTTCCAGACAGCAGGCTGACTACGAAAGCCACCTTAGACCTTTCAGTGGGGAACTGGTCCGACATCATCTCCAAGTGTAATGAACATTGGGAAAGAAAGCCACGGCAAAACTTAGAGTCCCCATCAAATTTATCCGGCAAGGATAGTCGTATTCCAGAAGCGGCCACTCGCTGCGGAGGAGGTACAGGAGCTGGCGGAGGAGATGATTGCTGGAGCTGTGGTAGTAACTGTTGTAGCATAACAGTCAGTTGAGACAGCTGTTGGCCTTGTTGCGCAATCTGTTGTGACTGCTGGGCGACCACCGTGGTGAGGTCAGCGACAACTGGCAGAGGAACTTCAGCGGGATCCATGGCCGGATCTACTGTCACGATGCCGGCTGGCAGGTAGTGGATCCTCTGTGCCAGAGAGGGATTGGCGTGGACCGTGCTAGAGGATCGGTTCTAAGTCACTACTGGTTTTCACCAGAGCCCGCCGCAAAGCGGGATGGTCTTGCTGCGGCGGTAGTGACCAGGTCGTATCCCCTAGCAACGGCTCAACCTCTCTGGCTGCTGAAGATAGGCGCGGTACAAGGGAGTAGACAGAAGCAAGGTCGGACGTAGCAGAAGGTCGGGGCAGGCAGCAAGGATCGTAGTCAGGGGCAACGGCAGAAGGTCTGGAATCACAGGCAAGGAACACACAAGGAACGCTTTCACTGGCACTAGGGCAACAAGATCCGGCGAGGGAGTGAAGGGGAAGTGAGGTGATATAGGGAAGTGCACAGGTGTAAACACTAATTGGAACCACTGCACCAATCAGCGGTGCAGTGGCCCTTTAAATCGCAAAGACCCGGCGCGCGCGCGCCCTAGGGAGCGGGGCCGCGCGCGCCGGGACAGAACTGACGGGGAGCGAGTAAGGTACGGGAGCCGGGGTGCGCATCGCGAGCGGGCGCTACCCGCATCGCGAATCGCATCCCGGCCGGAGGTAGTAACGCAGCGCCCCGGGTCCGTGGAACCGACCGGGGCGCTGCAGTGAGGGAAGTGTAGCGAGCGCTCCGGGGAGGAGCGGGGACCCGGAGCGCTCGGCGTAACAGGTACATTCCCACACGGCGTATTTGCTGCTGCGTATTTTATTTTCTCTGTTAAAGTCAATGGGTAGGAAAATACGCAGCACCAAATACGCAGCAAATACGCAGCAAAATACGCCATGTGGGAATGCACCCTAAAGGAAGAAATCCACCAGCAAAAGAAGTGGAGAACCAGCTGTGCAAAGACCCTTCTGCTTACACTAATCACTTTGTAGGCTTCCATCCTTGTTTTTTTTTGCTCTATAAAGGAAGAAATACACCAGCAAGAGAAAGGGAGAACCAGCTGGGCAAGTACCCTTCTGCTTACACTAAATAAATGTATTCAGCGTACGGCCCTTGATACATTATCGTGCAACAATCTGAAGCACTGTCACTTTGAAATCCTGTGCTAAAGTGAAATTTAGTGTGTGAATTTTGCAGTGTCTCTTAATAAAGTTAAAGGGGTACTCCGCCTCTAGACATCTTATCCCTCTAGCCAAAGGATCTCTGGGCCGGCGCTGCAGCATTCTAAACATGGGACCATGTGGCTGACATTGTGACATCATGTTACAAAGGCAGAAGCCCCAAGCTTCCATGTTCAGAGTGCTGTTGTGCCGGCCCAGAGATGGCGGGGGGGGGGGGGGGGTCCCAGTGGGCGGACCCCCCCGCAATCAGACATCTTATCCCCTATCCTTTGGATAGGGCTTAAAGGGGTACTCCGGTGGAATTTTATATATTTTTTTTAATCAACTGGTGCCAGAAAGTTAATCAGATTCGTAAATGACTTCTATAAAAAAAAAAAAAAAAAATCTTTAACCTTTCAGTACTTATTAGCAGCTGTATGCTACAGACGAAATTCTTTTCTTTTTGAATTTCTATTTTTGTCTTGTCCACAGTGCTCTCTGCTGACACCTCTGTCAGTGTCAGGAACTGTCCAGAGCAGGAGAAAATCCCCATTGCAAACCTATGATGCTCTGGACAGTTCCTGACACGGACAGGGGTGTCAGCAGAGAGCACTGTGGACAAGACAAAAATAGAAATTCAAAAAGAAAAGAATTTCCTCTGTAGCATACAGCTGCTAATAAGTACTGGAAGGGTAAAGATTTTTTTTTTTTAATAGAAGTCATTTACAAATCTGTTTCACTTTCTGGCACCAGTTGATTTAAAAATAAAAAACATTTCCACCGGAGTACCCCTTTAAGATGTCTAGGGGCGGAGTAATCCTTTAAGCACTGAATGTTAAAGGGGGTTATCCAGGAAAAAACTATTTATATATATATATATATATATATATATATATATATATATAATATATATATATCAATTTGCTCCAAAAAGTTGTAAATTACTTCTATTAAAACATCTTAATCCTTTCAGTACTTATGAGCTGCTGAAGTTGCATAGTTTTTTTCTTTCGAAGTGCTCTCTGATGACATGCGTCTCGGGAGCTGTCCAGAGTAGAAGCAAATCCCCATAGCACACCTATGAGACCCTGAGACAAGCAGAGATGTCAGCAGAGAGCACTGTTTCCAGACAGATAAGAACAACTCAACTTCAGCAGCTGATAATTCTTGGAAGGATTAAGATTTTTTTTTAATAGAAGTCATTTACAAATCTGTTTAACTTTCTGGAGCCAGTTGATCTAAAAAAAAAAAAAAAAAAAAAAAAAAAAAAAAAGTTTTTTCCTGGATAACCCCTTTAACAAGGATGTTGGTATTAGAGTAGTGTTTTCCAACCAGGTTGCCCCCAGCTGTTGCAAAACTACAACTCCCAGCATGCCCGGACAGCCGTTGGCTGTCCGGGCATGCTGGGAGTTGTAGTTTTGCAACAGCTGGGGGCAACCTGGTTGGGAAACACTGTATTAGAGAGTTCTCGAGCTTTCCGTTCTTCAGTGATAAACTTTATTTAAATAAAGCTGGAAAACCTGGAAATTGCTAAATCATGACTCCAGGGGAGGAGCCGGCCGTCAGCTCCGCTCATGGAGGAATCAATGTGGAGAGAGTCATAGGATCGATCGATTTGCCCGTCAATAACTCTGCGACTGTTAAAATAATTGATATTATTGAAGCCTGTTATGGCAAATTATAAGTTACTGACACGGGTTAACCTCTTTATAGCTGGCCTGAGCTACTCAGGCAATTCCCCTGCCCGTTTATGCCTCTTAATATAAATATATATACATATATATACAATAGTACCTGTTATATGTGTCTTTTGCTGGTGGATTTCTTCCTTTATAGAGCAAAAAACAAGGATACTTTAAGACGTAAGCCTACAAAGTGATTAGTGTAAGCAGAAGGGTATTTGCACAGCTGGTTCTCCACTTCTGGCTCATTCATTTCTTTCTTTAAAGGGGTAGTCCAGTGGGGAAAAAACGTATCCCCTATCCTAAGGATAGGGGATAAGTTTGAGATCGCAGAGGGTCCGACCGATGGGGCCCCTTGCGATCTCTCTGTACAGGGCCCCGGCTCTCCGGCCAGATAGCGGGTGTCGACCCCCGCACGAAGCGGCGGCTGACACGCCCCCTCAATGCATCACTATGGGAGAGCCGGAGATTGCCGAAAGCAGTGCTACGGCTCTGCCATAGAGTTGTATTGAGGGGGCGTGTCGGCCGCCGCTTCGTGCGGGGGTCGACACGCCCCCTTCGCACGGGCTGTCGGGGCCCCGTACAGGAGATCGCGGGGGGCCCCAGTGGTCGTACCCCCCGCGATCTGCAACTTATCCCCTATCCTTAGGATAGGGGATAAGTTATTCACCACTTGTTCACTACTGGACTACTCCTTTAAGGGGTACTCCGGTGGAAAACTTTTTTCATTTTTAATCAACTGGTGCCAGAAAGTTAAACAGATTTGTAAATTACTTCTATTAAAAAAATATTAATCCTTCCAGTACGTATTAGCTGCTGAATACTACAGAGGAAATTCTTTTCTTTTTGGAACACAGAGCTCTCTGCTGACATCACGACCACAGTGCTCTCTGCTGACATCTCTGTCCATTTTAGGAACTGTCCAGAGCAGCATAGGTTTTCTATGGGGATTTTTCCTACTCTAGACAGTTCTTAAAATGGACAGAGGTGTCAGCAGAGAGCACTGTGCTTGTGATGTCAACAGAGAGCTCTGTGTTCCAAAAAGAAAATAATTTCCTCAGCTAATAAGTACTGGAAGGATTAAGATTTTTTTTTTATAGAAGTAATTTACAAATCTGTTTAAATTTCTGGCACCAGTTGATTTAAAAAAAAAAAAAAAGTTTTCCACCGGAGTACCCCTTTAATAGAGCAAAATCCAGTATACTGGAAGATGGAGGCACTCACAGTGTTCATCGAAGACGATATTGGGTGCAAACCTCCTGAACCTCCAAATGGATCATCGTGGATCAGACCCAAATCTGTTTCGGGATGTAAGATCCTAGCAACTGGAACTGGATTTGGTTCTTGCAAGTTATCTTGCTTTAAAGGGGTACTCCACTGGAAAACCAACTGGTGCCAGAAAGTTAAACAGATTTGTAAATTATTTCTATAAAAAAAATCCCAATCCTTCTAGTACTTTTCAGCTGCTGTATACTCCAGAGGAAGTTCTTTTTGAATTTTCTTTCCTGTCTGACCACAGTGCTCTCTGCTGACACCTCTGTCCATGTCAGGAACTGTCCAGAGTAGAAGCAAATCCCCATAGCAAACCTCTCCTGCTCCGGACAGTTCCTGACATGGACAGAGGTGTCAGCAGAGAGCACTGTGGTCTGACTAGAAAAGAAATTCAAATTTTTTTTTTTAAATCAACTGATGACAGAAAGTTAAACCGATTTGTAAATGACTTCTATTAAAAAATCTTAATCCTTCCAGTATTTATCTGCTGCTATATGGTCCACAGGAAGTTCTTTTCTTTTTGAACTTATTTTATGTCTGACCACAGTGCTCTCTGCTGACACCTCTGTCCAGGAACTGTCCAGAGCAGGAGCAAATTCTAATAGCAAACCTCTCCTGGACAGTTCCTTACATGGACAGAGGTGTCAGCAGAGAGCACTGTGGTCAGGCTTGAAAGAACTACTTAACCCCTTAAGGACACAGGACGTAAATGTACGTCCTGGTGAGGTGGTACTTAACGCACCAGGATGTACATTTACGTCCTATGCATAACCGCGGGCATCGGAGCGATGCCCGTGTCATGCGCGGCTGATCCCGGCTGCTAATCGCAGCCAGGGACCCGCCGACAATGGCCGACGCCCGCGATCTCGCGGGCGTCCGCCATTAACCCCTCAGGTGCCGGGATCAATACAGATCCCGGCATCTGCGGCAGTGCGCGATTTGAATGAATGATCGGATCGCCCGCAGCGCTGCTGCGGGGATCCGATCATTCATAACGCCGCACGGAGGTCCCCTCTCCTTCCTCCGTGCGGCTCCCGGCGTCTCCTGCTCTGGTCTGTGATCGAGCAGACCAGAGCAGGAGATGACCGATAGAACAGATCAGTATTAGCAATCATGGTATTGCTATGAATAGTCCCCTATGGGGACTATTCAAGTGTAAAAAAAAAATGTAAAAGTAAAAGTTAAAAAAAAGTGAAAAATCCCCTCCCCCAATAAAAAAATAAAACGTCCGTTTTTTCCTATTTTACCCCCAAAAAGCGTAAATTTTTTTTTTATAGACATATTTGGTATCGCCGTGTGCGTAAATGTCTGAACTATTAAAATAAAATGTTAATGATCCCGTACGGTGAACGGCGTGAACGGAAAAAAAAAAAGTCAAAAATTCCTAATTTTTTAATACATTTTATTTAAAAAAAATTATAAAAAATGTATTAAAAGTTTTTTATATGCAAATGTGGTATAAAAAAAAGTACAGATCATGGCGCAAAAAATTAGCCCCCATACCGCCGCTTATACGGAAAAATAAAAAAGTTAGAGGTCATCAAAATAAAGGGATTATAAACGTACTAATTTGGTTAAAAAGTTTGTGATTATTTTTAAGCGCAACAATAATATAAAAGTATATAATAATGGGTATCATTTTAATCGTATTGACCCTCAGAATAAAGAACACATGTCATTTTTACCATAAATTGTACGGCGTGAAAACGAAACCTTCCTAAATTAGCAAAATTGCGTTTTTCGTTTTAATTTCCCCACAAAAATAGTGTTTTTTGGTTGCGCCATACATTTTATGATATAATGAGTGATGTCATTACAAAGGACAACTGGTTGCGCAAAAAACAAGCCCTCATACTAGTCTGTGGATGAAAATATAAAAGAGTTATGATTTTTAGAAGGCGAGGAGGAAAAAATGAAAACGTAAAAATTTAATTGTCTGAATCCTTGAGGCCAAAATGGGCTGAGTCCTTAAGGGGTTAAAGGGGTACTCCACTGAAAAACATTTTTTTTTAATCAACTGATGACAGAAAGTTAAACAGATTTGTAAATTACTTCTATTAAAAAAATCTTAATCCTTGCAGTACTTATTTGCTCCACAGGAAGTTCTTTTCTATTTTTAACTTCCTTTTTGTCTGATCGCAGTGCTGGAGCAGCATATGTTTGCGATGGGGATTTTCTCCTACTCTGGACAGTTCCTAAAACGGACAGAGATGTCAGCAGAGAGCACTGTGGTCAGACAGAAAGGAAATTCAAACAAAGAGCATACAGACGCTTATAAGTACTGGAAGGATTAAGATTTTTTAATAGAAGTAATTTACAAATCTGTTTAACTTTCTGGCACCAGTTGATTTAAAAACTGTTTTTTTTCCCCATTGAGGTACCCCTTTAACTTCCTCTGGAGCATACAGCAGCTAAGTACTGGAAGGATTAAGATTTTTATATGGAAGTCATTTAGAAATGTGTATAACTTTCTGGCACCAGTTCAACTGAAAATTTTTTATTTTTTTTTTGCTCCGGAGTACCCCTTTAAACGCTGGAGTACCCCTTTAGGAAAACAACAGTATTGTAAAGATTAAGCATTTAGGCCCAAGAACCACAACTTGGGCAATTGCTGGAGCAAGTAGAATCCTCCATGGTTCTCTGGCAGAGCGGTGTCGGGGGGGGGGGGGGGGGGGTAGGCGGAAGTAGTTAGAGGTCCCCCTTACGAATGTCTCCCAGGTGGAGCTTCCCTTCGAGCCCTTACAAAAGCTGCAGAAGTTTCTCCTTTAATCCGCCGGCTGGATCTTGCCCCCCAGGATCATTATTTTCTTTTCATTATAGAAATTAATTTGATGTATTTCCAAAGGGGTCCTCCGCTGCATCAATGTGCGGGGGGACTCTGCATCCATAAATACTTAATAATCATGAAATATTCATGGGGAATATTATTTGGAATAGAATTTCAAATATTTACCTCCCTTC
Source organism: Hyla sarda (assembly GCF_029499605.1). NCBI lineage: Eukaryota > Metazoa > Chordata > Amphibia > Anura > Hylidae > Hyla > Hyla sarda. The sequence goes on from NC_079190.1 coordinate 497,512,018, forward strand.
ATTTCAGAAATAGTTTTTTTGTTTTTTTCGCTGACATTCGCTGAATACTATTAAATTAGTTTTTCTAGGAAAATCCTATTTTATGTCAAATATGAGAATTCTCGCCATTCCCTGGACACAGTGGAATTTAAAGGGGTACTCCGGCGCTAAGACATCTTATCCCCTATCCAAAGGATAGGGGATAAGATGCCTGATCGCGGGGGTCCTGCCGCTGGGGACCCCCGTGATCTTGCACACCGCACCCCGTTAAAATCAGCCCCCGGAGCGAGCTCGCTCCGGGACTGATTACTGGCGATCATGGGGCCGGAGCATTGTGACGTCACGGCTCCGCCCCCGTTTGATGTCACGCTCCGCCCCCTCAATGCAAGACTATGGGAGGGGGCGTGACAGCTGTCACGCCCCCTCCCATAGTCTTACATTGAGGGGGCGGAGCGTGACATCACACGGGGGCAGAGCCGTGACGACACTATGCTCCGTCCTCGTGATCGCCAGTAATCAGACCCGGAGCGAGCACGCTCCGGGGGCTGATTCTAGCGGGGTGCGGCGTGGAAGATCACGGGGGTCCCCAGCGGCGGGACCCCCACGATCAGGCATCTTATCCCTTATCCTTTAGATAGGGGATAAGATGTCTTAGCGCCGGAGTACCCCTTTAATGGTGATGGATCTATAGCCCAGGTCAGTGTTTCCCAATCAGGGTGCCTCCAGCTGTTGCAAAATTACAACTCCCAGCATGTTGGACTATAAAGTAGTATATAGTATAGGTCAGTTTTTCCCAACCAGGGGCGCCTCCAGCTGTTGCAAAACTACAACTCCCAGCATGCCCGGACAGCCAAAGTCTGGGGGGTGGCGGGCCGTGATGCCATGAGAGGGTGGGGCTATGATGACATGAGCTCCCAGCGTCATCGGAACAGTTTGTTCCAAACCCTGATCAGTGGAGTACCACTTTAATTCAAAATCGGTAAGTATACATATAGCAGTATGTCCCCTTACAAGCGCCTTTATATGCTCTATTGTGTATACAGCAGTCATACACCCCTTCTATAACCCAGAAAGAAGAGTCGGTCATAAAGAGTGTCTCTTGTGCTAGTGGACCTTGACCATCCATGTATTGAATAACCGTCGTGTAATGCCACAATTCACCAGCAGTGGCCACTGTAGGGAAAATTTGTTGCGTCTTTCGAACCGGTGGCGATCAACTGATCATGTTCCCAGCCAATTGTAACAAGACAATCCCTCTTGACAAATAGAATTTTTTACAAGTCCCATCACCTAACATTATCACTATATGGGCACCAAATGTGCATCAAGGCAGATTCTCTCATCCCGGTTCACCACTAACGGCCATGATGGGCTTTACCTCTGCCGCCTGGCCTCACCATACAATTCGCTCACCCAGATGAATGATGTACTGGCTCTGCTGACATTAAGAGGTTAATAATCTGAGTGAAGCTTCTCTCCAGATAAACCCTGACTACTATTCCTACTGTCTCTGTTACTCTTGGCAGCTTTACTCAGCTATAAATTCCTAAGAAAGGCAATAAAACACCATATATATATATATATATATATATATATATATATATCTCTTTCCCTGGTCAACTCCTGCTGCCGAGCAGCCATAAAGATACGGAGGCGGTGCACAGGGACGCTGGTGACTGTCTGCTGCCTCAGTATTTAGTGTCCCCGTACCCCGACCCCTAATAACATTGCCATGTGGCTAAGAAATATCTCTCTTAGGGTATGAAACCAAATAAAGCGTCCCAGAGCACTCCAAGGTAGTGTGATCAAACGGTGAAGTTTATTTCCTCATACAACGGTGCAACATTTCGACCAGCTCTAGAGCTGGTTGAAACGTTGCACCGTTGTATGAGAAAATAAACTTCACCGTTTCATCACACTACCTTGGAGTGCTGTCTTGGAGTGCCACGTTTCGACCAGCTCTCCTCTAACCGTTGTATGAGGAAACAAACTTCACTGTTTGATCACACTACCTTGGAGTGCTGTCTTGGAGTGCAATGTTTCGACCAGCTCTGCTCTAGGAGAGCTGGTCGAAACGTTGCACCGATGTATGAGGAAATAAACTTCGCCGTTTGATCACACTACCTTGGAGTGCTGTCTTGGAGTGCAATGTTTCGACCAGCTCTGCTCTAGGAGAGCTGGTCGAAACGTTGCACCGATGTATGAGGAAATAAACTTCGCCGTTTGATCACAATACCTTGGAGTGCTGTCTTGGAGTGCAATGTTTCGACCAGCTCTGCTCTAGGAGAGCTGGTCGAAACGTTGCACCGATGTATGAGGAAATAAACTTCGCCGTTTGATCACACTACCTTGGAGTGCTGTCTTGGAGTGCAATGTTTCGACCAGCTCTGCTCTAGGAGAGTTGTTCGAAACATTGCACCACTGTATGAGGAAATAAACTTCGCCGCTTGATCACACTACCTTGGAGTGCTGTCTTGGAATGCAACGTTTCGACCAGCTCTCTCCTAGGAGAGCTAGTCCAAACGTTGCACCGTTGTATGAGAATATAAACGTCACCGTTTGATCACACCACCTTGGAGTGCTGTGGGACGCTTTATTTGGTATCTACTGCCGCTGCCAGTGACCTAAGGCTGCGATTGGGCCTGTTTGCCCCCACTCTCCTTGGACACTACCGATGGTGCTGCTCTTTTCTACTTGGTTCTCAAAGGGTAAATTCTCACGGCGGAATGTCTGTGCGGAATTCTGACTGAATATTCCACATTGACATTCCACTGCAGGAGAGTCCCATTGGTTTCATTAGCACTGTGCACATGGTGAAATTTCCGTTTCCGGCGTCTGCGGAAAGAATAGACATGTCTATTCTTTCTACTGCTGTCTATGAGATGGTGCATTTCCAAGCAATCCTAGCGCCAGCATGTTCTGCCGGCGGCCCATTGTCTGTGGAACGTCCGTCTGGAAATTTTACGAGCGGACATTCCTCCATGAGAACATAGCCTTTCAGTCATTTCTGCGTGCAGTAACGTAGTATGGATGTGCAAGAGTTAACATTTTCACTCTTTACTGCCACCACCTGTGGGTTGCATTTGTAAAAATGAGTGGAACATTTGTCACATGACTCACTTCAGTCAGTTTCTATGTAGAAACTCCTAGAAGGCTGAGGGAGGAGTCTGCCAAGTTCACACTCTCCCTAGAGGGCCTGACACTAAACCCATGTAGTTTGACTCTGGCCAGAGAAGTGCGAGAAAGTCTCGAGCAAGTGTAAGCAAGATAACTGTCTGCACCAGAGTACCAGGTCCAGTTCCAGGTTCTAGAAATGTCTCGGCAGATCTGGGTCGGGATTATGTTGGCCACAGCGCTGGATGACTAGCCAGAAATAGGAAACAGTTGTGCAAGTACTCTTCTGCTTACACTGATCTCTTTGCGGGCTTCCAGCTAGAGTTCGTTCTGTGTGGCTGAGGAATATATCTGGAAGTATTAGGATGTGTGTTTTGGTCATTTCTGCGTACATTGACGTATTATGGATGTGCAAGGGTTAACATTTTCACTCTTTACTATCACCTCCAGTGGAGTGCATTTGTAAAACATGAGTGGAAGATTGGTCACATGACACACTTCAGTCAGTTTCTATTTTGAAACTCCTAGAAGGCTGAGGGAGGAGTCTCCCAAGTCCAACCCCCTTCTTCTCAAAGGACCGGACCCAAAATCAGTTAGTTTGGCTATGACCAGGATCTGTGTTTTGGCCATTTCTGCATACACTAAAGTATTATGGATGTGCATGGGTTAACATTTTAACTCTTTACTGCCACCACGGTGGACTGCATTTGTAAAAAAAAAAAAAAAAAAAAGAGTGGAAAACTGGTCGCTTCAGTCAGTTTCTATGTAGAAACTCCTAGAAGGCTGAGGGAGGAGTCTCCCAAGTCTAACCCCCTCTCCCTAGAGGGTCCGACCCCAAACCAGTTTAGTTTGGCTCTAGCCAGAGAAGGAAGTCTCGAGCAAGTGCGAGCAAGATAACTAAGTACCAGGTCCAGTTCCAGGTTCTAGAATCTTCTAGGCAGATCTGGGTCTGGATCATGTTGGTAACATCACTAGTCAGAAGTGAGAAACAGCTGTGCAAGGACACTTCTGCTTACCCTATTCTCTTTGTGGGCTGTGTGGCTATCACATCACAAATTACTTTAACTTATTCCCTATGAAAGGGGTGAATAGACTTTCCAAGTATTTACATTAAAGTGAACCAACCTAAGTAGGCGCCCACAGCTGAATTTAAAGGGGTATTCACACCTCAAATAACATAGTTAAAGGTAATTATTGAGGAATGGAAAAACAGAGTTAAAGGGGTACTTCGCTGGAAAACATTTTTCTTTAAATTATCTGGTGCTAGAAAGTTAAACAGATTTGCAAATTACTTCTATTTAAAAATCTTAATCCTTCCTGTACTTATCAGCTGCTGTATGCTCCACAGGAAGTTCTTTTCTTTCTTAAAGGAGATGTCCGGTGCTCACTTTTCTTATTTTATCCGTTCTGGGCTGAAAAATAAAAGAAAAAAATGTTCTCTTACCTGCTTAGGCTCCCCCGGTGCTCCGGTACAGGTGTTCGGTCCTCGGGCTGTATTCTTCTTACTTCCTGTTAGCCCGGCACATCACACGGAGCTTGAACCTATCACCGGACGCAGCGGTGTTCCGCCTCAGCCAGTGATAGGCTGAAGCGCCGTGTGACGTGCCGGGCTAACAGGAAGTAAGAAGAATACAGCCCGAGGATCGAACGCCTGTACCGGAGCACCGGGGGAGCATAGGCAGGTAAGAGAAAGCTTATTTTCTTTTTTTTTTTTGCAGCCCGGAACGGATACAATAAGAAAAGTGAGCACCAGACATGTCCTTTAATTTCTTTTCTGTCTGACCACAGTGCTCTCTGCTGATACCTCTGTCCATTTTAGGAACTGTCCAGAGCAGGAGAGGTTTTGGTGTCAGCAGAGAGCACTGTGGTCAGGCAGAATAGAAGCTGATAAGTACTGGAAGGACAAATATTTTTAAATAGAAGTAATGTACAAATATTTTTAAAGGGGTACTACGGTGAAAACCTTTTATCTTTTAAATCAACTGGTGGCAGAAAGTTAAACAGATTGGTAAATTACTTCTATTAAAAAATCTTAATCCTTCCAGTACTTATTAGCTGCTGAATGCTACAGAGGAAATTCCTTTCTTTTTGGAACACTGATGACATCACGAGCACAGTGCTCTCTGCTGACATCTCTGTCCATTTTAGCAACCGGGCATAGCAGATGTAAGCTAAGGGCAGCATGGTTGCTCAATGGTTAGCACTGCTGCCCTGCAGTGCTGGGGACTTGGGTTCAAATCCCACTAAGGACAACAATAAATAAAGAGTTATTATTATTATAATAACGTCAGCAGAGAGAACTGTGGTCATGATGTTATCAGAGAGCATTCCAAAAAGAAAAGAATTTCCTCTGTAGTATTCAGCAGCTAATAAGTAACAGGAAGGATTAAGATTTTTTAATAGAAGTAATTTACAAATCGGTTTAACTTTCCGGAGCCAGTTGATTTAAAAGAAAAAAGGTTTTCACCGGAGTACCCCTTTAACTTCCTGGCACCAGTTGATTTCAAGAAAAATGTTTTCCAGTGGAGTACCCCTTTAATTACAAAGAATGTTGGGTTTTTAATAGGGTGAAATGTTGTTTCTTCCTTGTAGGATTCCTCTGTATTTACTATGGGGATCACAGATTTATTAAGTGGGGATCATTCTCTGACCGGCTTTTACTAGGTAGAAACAGTAAATAGGTCGGGTTGTGAAAGCACGCCCCTTTCCGAGTTGACCACGCCCACTTTTGGACAGACCACGGCCCTTTTCCGGCTTTGTCGGATTTTCTTGGCGCACACATGTCGCAGACACTATGCCGGTTTTAGCTTAGTAAATGAGGGCCAATTTCTTTTGAAAACAGCACCACCCATGTTCTCAGATTGTGTGCGGTATTGCAGCTTGGTTCCATTCATTTCAATGGTGCTGAGCTGCAATATCACACACAAACTGAGGACAGGTGTGGCGCTGTTTTTTTTTTTCTTTCTTTTTTTAAACAAATCAGCTTTGTTTGTTTACATCTAGGATAACCCCTTGCCCCAGCGTTCAGAACATTTTGTGGGGGGTCGTGACATCACAGCCACGCCCCTTGTGACGTCACATCACGCCCCCTCAATGCAAGTCTATGGGAAGGGGCATGACCCCCCGCAGCCCGCACCCAGCGTTCGGAACAAAATGTTCCGAACGCTGGAGCAGTGGAGTACCCCTTGTAGGCAATGCACTATAATCACACTAGGCCAGCCTTTGGCTGTCCGGGCATGCTGGGAGTTGTAGTTTTGCAACAGCTGGAGGCACACTGGTTGGAAAGCACTGCTTTAGATACAAATCTGTCTCTCAGCTGGGAGTTTGCTACAGTTGTATCCAGTCTAGACAGTTTTTCTCAGCTGAACAGCTACAATGTATCAGTCCAGATAAATCACTGGGGGGGGGGGTCATCCACACTGGATACAATTGTAACAAACCACCATGGCCGAGACACTTGTACAGTAATACTTCTTTAGCAATCACAGAGGGGAGGCAGAAGGCTGGGTTCACACTACGATTTGTAATTACGGTTCCCGTATACGGCTGGGAGGAGTGGTGGGTGGGGCTTAATAGCGGCGCCCGCACTCAGCCGTATTCGGGAACCGTATTTAATGCATGTCTATGAGCCGACCGGAGTGATCCGCAGCCTCCGGTCGGCTGCTTTTTCGGCCGTATGCGGTTTCCCGACCGCAGGTAAAAACGTGGTCGACCGCGTTTTTGCCTATGGTCGGGAAACCGCATACGGCCGAAAAAGCAGCCGACCGGAGGCTGCGGATCACTCCGGTCGGTTCATAGACATGCATTAAATACGGTTCCCGAATACGGCTGAGTGCGGGCGCTGCGATTAAGCCCCGCCCCCTCCTCCCAGCCGTATACGGGAACTGTAGTTACAAATCGTAGTGTGAACCCAGACTAATACAGCAATAAGGAAGAAATAAAGTTGAATATCTAAAAGTCATAACTTTTTTTTACACCATACTGGTATAAGCCCTTGTTTTACCATTGCTACATTTTTTTTTTCATTTTAAATATTAATTCATATATATATATATATATAAATTTTTTTTTTTTTTTTACAAAAATGCACCTTATACAGACTCGCACCTTTCCTAGTGTACTTTGATCCGCACTATAAATGGTTTCTGACACACAGAGGTGATACTTGTAATAAAACCCATCCTGATAAAGTACAAAGGGATCTCAACAGGAGAAAACAGACGCAGCTGATTTAAAGGAGACCTGTCACATTGAAGATGCAGTCCATGTTATAGAGCAGGAGGAGCTGAGCAGATGATATATACAATACAGTACAATCTGCAGGTATCATGTTATAGAGCAGGCGGAGCTGAGTAGATGATATAAACAATACAGGACAATCTGCAGGTATCATGTTATAGAGCAGGAGGAGCTGAGCAGATGATATATACAATACAGTACAATCTGCAGCTATCATGTTATAGAGCAGGAGGAGCTGAGCAGATGATATATACAATACAGTACAATCTGCAGGTATCATGTTATAGAGCAGGAGGAGCTGAGTAGATGATATAAACAATACAGGACAATCTGCAGGTATCATGTTATAGAGCAGGAGGAGCTGAGCAGATGATATATACAATACAGTACAATCTGCAGGTATCATATTATAGAGCAGGATGAGCCAAGCAGATGATATATACAATACAGTACAATCTGCAGGTAACATGTTATAGAGCAGGGGGAGCTGAGAAAATGAAATGTACAATACAGTACAATCTGCAGGTATCATGTTATGGAGCAGGAGGAGCTGATCAGATGATATTGATATACAATCAGTACAATCTGCAGGTATCATGTTATAGAGCAGGAGGAGCTGAGCAGATGATATATACAATACAGGACAATCTGCATGTATCATGTTATAGAGCAGGAGGAGCTGAGCAGATGATATATATATATATATATATATATATATATATATATATATATATATATACAATACAGTACAATCTGCAGGTATCAAGTTATAGAGCAGGAGGAGCTGAGAAAATGATATGTACAATACAGTACAATCTACAAGTATCATGTTATAGAGCAGGAGGAGCTGAGCAGATGATATCTACAATACAGGACAATCTGCATGTATCATGTTATAGAGCAGGAGGAGCTGAGCAGATGATATATACAATACAGTACAATCTGCAGGTATCATGTTATAGAGCATGAGGAGCGGAGAATATTATATATACAATACAGTACAATCTGCAGGTATCATGTTATAGAGCAGGAGGAGCTGAGCAGATGATATATACAATACAGTACAATCTGCAGGTATCATGTTATAGAGCATGAGGAGCTGAGCATATTATATATACAATACAGTACAATCTGCAGGTAACATGTTATAGAGCAGGAGGAGCTGAGCAGATGATATATACAATACAGTACAATCTGCAGGTATGAGGTTATAGAGCAGGAGGAGCTGAGCAGATGATATATACAATACAATCTGCAGGTATGAGGTTATAGAGCAGGAGGAGCTGAGCAGATGATATATACAATACAGTACAATCTGCAGGTAACATGTTATAGAGCAGGAGGAGCTGAGCAGATGATATATACAATACAGTACAATCTGCAGGTATGAGGTTATAGAGCAGGAGGAGCTGAGGAGATGATATATACAATACAGTACAATCTGCAGGTAACATGTTATAGAGCAGGAGGAGCTGAGCAGATGATATATACAATACAGTACAATCTGCAGGTATGAGGTTATAGAGCAGGAGGAGCTGAGCAGATGATATATACAATACAATCTGCAGGTATCATGTTATAGAGCAGGAGGAGCTGAGCAGATGATATATACAATACAGTACAATCTGCAGGTATCATGTTATAGAACATGAGGAGCTGAGCATATTATATATACAATACAGTACAATCTGCAGGTATCATGTTATAGAGCATGAGGAACTGAGAATATTATATATACAATACAGTACAATCTGCAGGTATCATGTTATAGAGCAGGAGGAGCTGAGCAGATGATATATACAATACAGTACAATCTGTAAGTATCATGTTATAGAACATGAGGAGCTGAGCAGATGATATATACAATACAGTACAATCTGCAGGTATGAGGTTATAGAGCAGGAGGAGCTGAGCAGATGATATATCGTTTTGTTGGAAATGTTCCAGGCTAAGTTGTAATTTACCCATGTAAATCACTTCTGGGATAGGTAGTCATGTGGGTGGTCCTACTCCGTATCCAAATATTAGGAACCTGGAAAAAGGCGTCTGCTATCAGTGAACGCTGGTTCTACCATCTTGTCACCAGTTGGCGTTCAACATGTGAACAAGATATTTTAAGGTGAACCTTCCCTTTAACATACAGTACTGTAAAGAAAGCTTTGAGAAATAGAAGTGAATGAACAGAAGAGAAATCGAAATCCAGATTTTGTAGGGTTATGTTAGGTGCATGATCAACCAATTATACCAAACATGATCATCATTCTCATATGTAGATGGAATTATGGTCAATTAGTGAAACAGAAACAGTTGTATAAGAGGCTTAAAGGGGTACTCCACTGGAAAAAAAAATTTTTTAATCAACTGGTGCCAGAAAGTTAAACAGATTTGTAAATTATTTCTATTTAAAAATCTTAACCCTTCCAGTACTTATCAGCTGCTGTATGCCCCAAATAAGTTATTTTCTTTTTGAATTTCCTTTCTGTCTGACCACAGTGCTCTCTGATGACACCTCTGTCCATGTCAGGAACTGTCCAGAGCAGGAGAGATTTCCTATAGAGATTTGTTCCTACTCTGGACAGTTCCTAAAATGGACAGAGGTGTCAGCAGAGAGCACTGTGGTCAGACAGAAAAGAAATTCAAAAAGAAAAGAACTTCCTGTGGAACATACAGCAGCTGACAAGTACTGGAAGGATTAAAGTGTATCAGTCAGATCCAACAAAAAACTTTTTTTTTTTTAATCTATCACTCAGTACCTAATCCTGACCATGTACATCAAATTTTTATGTGTCTAGCACCTTTTTTTTTTTTTTATTACACTTTTAATTTAGCTCACTAGTCTGAATTCCTCTAAAAGAGAGGGGGCGTGGCCTCACTGTGCAGGTCTCCGCCCCCTCCCTCAGTATGCTGTCTTCTCACATCTCCCCTAGCATTAGCAAAACTACAACTCCCAGCTTGTCCTCACTGACAGTAGCGGGACACAAGCTGACAGTGGGAGGATATTTCCTCCAGCTCTGAGCCCTGTACTCACACCTGTCAATCAAAGAAGTGTGTCCATGACATAGGTGATGACGCATGGACACAGCAGGACTAGTATGTGTACAAGCAGGTGGGGGGGGCAGTTGTTTGACTGGCTATTTCAGTATGAAGTACTGAAAATTTTCTGTTGAAAGCAATTGCAAAATCTATTGGTTATACATGCTTTACAACATATCAAAAGTTTTTGTATCTGACAGTGCCCATTTAATTAGAAGTAATTTACAAATCTGTTTAACGTTCTGTCACCAATTGAATAAAAAAAAATGTGTTCTAGTGGAGCACCCCTTAAAATCTGGGCGAGGAACAGCCAAACTCTGCTACAAAGGAAAGGTTGTGGAATACAGTCACAGGTGGTACACCATGGGAAGACTGGCCACAGCAAAGAGAAACAAGGTAGTTATACTGCATCAGCAAGGTCTCTGATAAGCAAATATCTCAAAGCTGACTGGGGTTTAAAAGGGGTATTCCAGGAAAAAACTTTATATATATATATATATATATATATATATATATATATATATGGCTCCAGAAAGTTAAACAGATTTGTAAATCACTTCTATTAAAAAAATCTTAATCCTTTCAATAATTATCAGCTGCTGAAGTTGAGTTGTTCTTTTCTGTCTGGCAACAGTGCTCTCTGCTGACATCTCTGCTTGTCTCGGGAACTGCACAGAGTAGAAGAGGTTTGCTATGGGGATTTGCTTCTAAACTGGGCGGTTCCTGAGACACGTGTCATCAGAGAGCACTTAGACAGAAAAGAACAACTCAACTTCAGCAGCTCATAAGTACTGAAAGGATTAAGATTTTGTAATAGAAGTAATTTACAAATCTGTTTAAGTTTCTGGTGCCAGTTGATATATATATATAAAAAAAGTTTTTTCTTGGATAACCCCTTTAAGGTGTCCTGTTCAAGCTTTTTTGAAGAAGAGAAATGGACAATGTTGAGGACCGTAGACTCAGTGGTCAGTGGATGAAAGTCACATCATGCTAACTTCCCCCCGAAATCAGAAAATATCCAGCAGTGCCAACAGCTCAGAACTAGCAGAAACCAATAAAGCCCAGGTAAAAAAGTTAGTGTAGTTCATAATAAAGTGTCTGTACCTGTGCTTCATGGTGGTATTGCTATTCTTCTGTGATTTTTGCCCAGATGTTTATTTTTAACAGCATGCCAAATTACTGTTGTCTAAGGTTTTCCCAGGTTGCAGTGCGGCCTGAGACATTACATCACTAGTCAGGTGTTCAGAGAGAGCCTGTCTGTGCTTCAATGGGTGGAGCAACCGCTGGTTGGTAGGGAGATCATTCTGCTGTGAATTGTAGGTTTGCAACAGCAGAAGGCACCCTGATTAGAAAACACTGGTCTATTCCATTAAAGGGGTACTCGGGTGGAAAACTTTGTTTTTTTAAATCAACTGGTGCCAGAAAGTTAAACAGATTTGTAAATTACTTCTATTAAAAAAATCTTAATCCTTTCAGTACTTATTAGCTGCTGAAAACTACAGAGGAAATTATTTTCTTTTTGGAACACAGAGATCTCTGCTGACATCACGAGCACAGTGCTCTCTGCTGACATCTCTGTCCACTTTAGGAACTGTCCAGAGCAGCATATGTTTGCTATGGGTATTTTCTCCTACTCTGGACAGTTCTTAAAATGGAGAGAGATGTCAGCAGAGAGCACTGTGCTCGTTATTCAGCAGAGAGCTCTGTGTTCCAAAAAGAAAATAATTTCCTCTGTAGTATTCAGCTGCTAATAAGTACTGGAAGGATTAAGATTTTTTTTATAGAAGTAAATTACAAATCTGTTTAACTTGCTGGCACCAGTTGATTTTCCACCAGAGTACCCCTTTTAAGGTATCACAGGTGTGTTTCAATGGGTGCGGTGGCTGATGTGTGGGAGGGAGAAAAGTGACCTTACCCTTACAAACAAGGAATGGTGGGACTTGTAGTTGGAGGGAAGGAACTCCAACAGGAAATAGCCACAGCATTACGGTTGACTCAGAACACAGCCATTTAGCTCAGGTGCCCAGCTCCTATTTTTAACACCTGCCTAAATCTATTGCACAGTAACTTTTGTATGTTACCACAGACTGCTACAACCCAAAATATAAGGGCAAAGGTTCCAAGAACTTGTTACCGTCAATGAGGAAACCAAAATTGTACAAAACCCCAGGGAACAGACCTTGGAAGAACCACAGTAAACCCTATAACCTCCAACCACCATGACTATTTGGAGTATTTTTTTTATGTTGCAACAAAATAAAAACGAAAAAACAAAAAACAAACCCAAAATCTGAACGTCCCATAAAAGTTCCAACATATATTGTCGAAATCGGGGGCCGGCTGGGAATAACGTTGAGCGCATTCTTCGAGTGGCACAAACAGGACAGGTGTAGCTTCTACCTCCCCAACATATGGACATTCTTGACTATTAGGTTTCATCTGAAGCCTGGAGTGGGGGGGGGGGGGGGGGACTTTAACCCCTTCATTCCCTGGCTGTCTACAGAAACAATATTGTACGTTAAAGCCGTGGAAATGTATACAACATCTTCTTATGGTGTCCACTCAGCTTCATGTCTTAAAGGGGTACTCCGGTGGAAAACTACATTTTTTCAAATCAACTGGTGCCAGAAAGTTAAACAGATTTTTTAATGACTTCTATTTAAAAATCTTAATCCTTCCAGTACTTATCTGCTGCTGTATGCTCCAGAGAAAGTTGTAGTTCTTTTCGGTTTGGCCTGACTCTGTCCATATCAGGAACTGTCCAGAGTGCAAGCAAAATCCCCATAGCAAACCTCTCCTACTCTGGACAGTTCCTGATATGGACAGAGGTGTCAGCAGAGAGCACTGTGGTCAGACCAAAAAGAACTCCAGAAGAAATACAACTTCCTGTGGAGCATACAGCAGCTGATAAGTACCAGAAGGATTAACATTTTTAAATAGAAGTAATTTACAAATCTGTTTAACTTTCTGGCACGAGTTGATTTGAAAAAAATTGTTTTCAACCGGAGTACCCCTTTAATGGAAAGGAAACCCATCAATAAATGTATCTGTGAGCAGTGTGAGGGTCCCGGATGTTGCATAAAAAGACGAAAGTCAAAGAGGTAACTCAACAAGACTGCTTGAGACCCTGTAAGAAGGACATGGAGGACTTTATCTAAAGTGTGGTTGTGTAAAGGGGGAATCGAGACGCTTAAAGGGGTTATCCAGGAATCGAAAAAACAGAGCCAGTTTCTTTCAAAAACCGCACCCCATCTGTCTCCAGTTTGGGTGCGGTTCTGCAGCTCAGTTCCATTGAAGTGAATGCAGCCAAGTTATAATACCACACCAAAAGTGGAGACAGACAGGGAAGGTTTTTGAAAGAGATTATCTCAGTTTTTTTTTTTTTTTTTTATTCCTGGATAACCCCTTTAAATTATCCTATGTCAATGTATACCTTAGACGTTTCAGCAAAACTTGATGTGAATAGGACCCAAATTGGAGGAGCCTACCAGCTGGTGATGCCACCACGAAAAAAATGGAACGGGCAAGGGGTGACAAGTCAATAAAATTCGCTCCTTAAAGGGGTACTTTGCCAAAAAAAACAAAAACAAAGGTCTAATCGCAGGGGACCCCCATAATCTTGAGGGCGGCAGAGCCGGCGGACGGAACACAGAAGCTTGGAGCTTCCGTGTTCGTAATGTCACGCCACGCCCCCTCCATTCATGTCTATGGGAGGGGGCGTGACGGCTACTACGTAGCCGTCACGCCCCCTTCCATAGACATGAATGGAGGGGGCGTGACAGCTGTAGTTGGCAGTCATCCGGCACAGAGCGAAGTTGGCTCCATGCACGGATAACTGGGATGCCGCGCCGGAGATTGTGGGGGTCCCGCCACTGGATCAGACATCTTATCCCCTATCCTTTGCATAGGGGATGTTTTTCATCGGAGTACCCCTTTAACCCCAATTTTCACCATCTGTTTGGGTCTTAAAGAGTACCTCTCATGATCTTGTTAAATGTTATAATCCTCCCAGGTCACTGCCCCCATCATGATAAACCACCCCCTGCCTATATTTTTGTATTAGTTTTTAGTTTTTTACCTTGATATCGCTCTGTATTTTCTGCTCAGTCTCAGTCAGATTCACAGACTGGGAAGGGGCGTTCCCCAGCAGGCGTGACATCATCTGAAGCCACACAGGGGAGAACTTCCTCCCTCACTCTGCTACATACAGCCCACAGCAGTTCAGTGTGAGATGAGCTGTGATTGGCTAAGGCTGTACACACCCCTCCTCAGCACTCCAGACTGCATTTCCAGATTTTGGACTTCTGCCAGGCCAGCAGGTGTCCAACGTCTGTGCTAGAGATGGGAGGGGGGAAATGTGTTCTGGACAAGTAGGGAGACACCTAGTGGCAGCTTTTTTTAAACACAAATAAAACATAGAAAACTTTATTTATTTTCTTAAACAAAGTACATTAGAAAGATTTTTAGAGTGCAATAGCAAAAATTAGTTTTAATGAGAGTGCCCATTTAAGAATCACATTGTTTCGGGGCAAAATGTGGACTGTCTATCAATGTCTGTGATAAGCCTACATAAAAGGGAGGGGGCCCACGCTAAAAAAACAAAAAAAACAAAAACAAATGGGGATTGCTTTCCAAATCCATAAGGTAAAAAGCAATGAGCGGAAGCCAGACACCTCCGCCAGCTTTTATCTCCACAGGGGGTTTAGTCAGAGCTTCTCACTAGTCTTCGGCCTCCTGTCACATTTAGTCGGCTGGTGGTTTTATGACTGACATTGTGACGAGTCACCAGCAGTGAAAGGTCAGACTGAAGGAGGCCTCCGCCATGTCAAACCTGAAAGTTCAGGTGTGACTATAGTCCTCTGGTGTGATACCCCACCCCCACACCGAGTCACCTCCACAGGGGTCCGGGAAACTGAGATAGGGAAAGCACTATGCCTGTCTTTTATTTTGGGGGCACTGTGGCAATGATTATAATGGGAGAACTGTGGTTTTTAATGGCGGGAGATTTACCAAACCTGGGCAAAGGAAAAGATGCCCAGTTGCCCATAGCAACCAATCAGATGGCTTCTTTCATTTTGTAGAGGCCTTGTTAAAAATGAAAGCAGCGATCTGATTGGTTGCTATGGGCAACTCAGTAACTTTTCCTCTGGACAGGTTTTTGATAAATCTCCCCCACTATGGCTGTCATTATGGGTCATTAACCCCTTAAGGACTCAGGGTTTTTCCGTTTTTGCACTTTCGTTTTTTCCTCCTTACCTTTTAAAAATCATAACCCTTTCAATTTTCCACCTAAAAATCCATATTATGGCTTATTTTTTGCGTCGCCAATTCTACTTTGCAGTGACATTAGTCATTTTACCCAAAAATGCACGGCGAAACGGAAAAAAAAATCATTGTGCGACAAAATGAAAAAAAAACGCCATTTTGTAACTTTTGGGGGCTTCCGTTTCTACGCAGTGCATATTTCGGTAAAAATGACACCTTATCATTATTCTGTAGGTCCATACGGTTAAAATGATACCCTACTTATATAGGTTTTATTTTGTCGTACTTCTGGAAAAAATCATAACTACATGCAGGAAAATTTATACGTTTAAAAATTTCATCTTCTGACCCCTATAACTTTTTTATTTTTCCACGTATAGGGCGGTATGAGGACTCATTTTTTGCGCCGTGATCTGAAGTTTTTATTGGTATGATTTTTGTTTTGATCTGACTTTTTGATCACTTTTTATTCATTTTTTAATGTTATAAAAAGTTACCAAAATACGCTTTTTTGGACTTTGGAATTTTTTTGCGCGTACGCCATTGACCGTATGGCTTAATTAATGATATATTTTTATAGTTCGGACATTTACGCACGCGGCGATACCACATATGTTTATTTTTTATTTTTTTTACACTGTTTTATTTTTTTTATGGGAAAAGGGGGGTGATTCAAACTTTTATTAGGGAAGGGGTTAAATGACCTTTATTAACACTTTTTTTTAACTTTTTTTTTTGCAGTGTTATAGGTCCCATAGGGACCTATAACACTGCACACACTGATCTCCTATGCTGATAACTGGCGTGTATTAACACGCCTGTGATCAGCATTATCGGCGCTTGACTGCTCCTGTCTGGATCTCAGGCACGGAGCAGTCATTCGTCGATCGGACACCGAGGAGGCAGGTAAGAGCCCTCCCGGTGTCCGATCAGCTGTTCGGGACGCCGCGATTTCACCGCGGCGGTCCCGAACAGCCCGACTGAGCAGCCGGGATACTTTCAGTTTCACTTTAGAAGCGGCGGTCAGCTTTGACCGCCGCTTCTAAAGGGTTAATACCGCACATCGCCGCGATCGGCGATGTGTGGTATTAGCCGCGGGTCCCGGCCGTTGATTAGCGCCGGGACCCACGCGATATGATGCGGGATCGCGGCGCGATCCCGCTTCATATCGCGGGAGCCGGCGCAGGACGTAAATATACGTCCTGCGTCGTTAAGGGGTTAAAGGGGTACTCCACTGGAAAACATTTTTTTTTAAACCAACTGGTGCCAGAAAGTCAATTTGTAAGATTTGTAACTTACTTCTATTTAAAAATCTTAACCCTTCCAGTACTTATCAGCTGCTGTAAGCTACACAGGAAGTTCTTTTCTTTTTGGATTTCCTTTCTGTCTGACCACAGTGCTCTCTGCTGACACCTCTGTCCATAACAGAAACTGTCCGGTCTAGGAGCAAATCCCCATAGCAAACCCCTCCTGCTCCGGACAGTTCCTGACATGGACAGAGGTGTCAGCAGAGAGCACTGTGGTCAGACAGAAAGGAAATCCAAAAAGGAAAGAGTTTCCTGTGGAGCATACAGAAGCTGATAAGTACTGTAAGGATTAAGATTTTGTAATAGAAGTAATTTACAAATCTGTTTGACTTTCTGGCACCAGTTGATTTAAAAAAAATGTTTACCAGGGGAGTACCCCTTTAAGGCAACTAAGACTTTATGAGGCAACTAAGACTATCTTTATTATCGGAGCACTGTGGATGTTCTAACTATTGGGGCACTATGACTGTCTATTATGGGGCACTATGGCTGTCATTATCCTTATTCTAGGGTACTTTATTATGGGGACACTACAGCTATCATATGTGGGAGATTTTGTCTATGGGGGTACTATGACAGTCATATTATGGGGGCACTATGGCATTCTTTACTATGCAAGCACTGTGGCTGTCATAACTATGGGGTCAATATGATTGTCTATTATGAGGACACAATGGCTGCTATTTTAATAGGCCAGTGTTTCCCAACCAGTGTGCCTCCAGCTGTTTCAAAACTACAACTCCCTGTTGCAAATTTACAACTCCCAGCATGCCCGGACAGCCGAAGGCTGTCCGGGCATGCTGGGAGTTGTAATTTTGCAACAGGGAGTTGTAATTTTGCAACAGTAGGAGGCACCCTCGTTGGGAGACACTGTAATAGGGGCACAATTGCTGTCATAATTATGGGGGCACTTTTCTCATTATGAAGGTACTACAGGTGTCATAATAATGGAATATCTTATTGTTTATTATAGATCACTACGGCTGTCCTTGTTATGGGGAGACTTTGATATTGTCATATTGTCCTAATTATGGGGGAATAATGGCTTTCTTAATTATTGGGGGGGGGGGGCTTATGTGGGCATGACAGCTATCGTAATTATTGGGGAGATTTTATCTAATATAGGTTCTCCAAGTTGTCATAATTATGCTAGGACTGTATTACGGGGCAACTATATTGTCATAATTATGGTAGGATTTTGTCTATTATGGGGACACTATGGCTGCCATAATTATTGGGGGAGACCGTCTATTATAAGGTCACTCTGGCTATCATTATTATGGGGTCTTTGTGGATTGTTAAAGGGGTACTCCAGTGGAAAACATTTTCTTTTAAATCAACGCTATAGCACATTTTAACTTTCTTGATGTACCGCACAATACCCTTAAAGGGTTACTCCGCCCCCTAGACATCTTATCCCCTATCCAAAGGATAGGGGATAAGATGTCAGATCACCGGGATCGCCGCTGCGGCACCCCGCTGTAATTACTGCACAGAGCGAGTTCGCTCTGTGCGTAATGACGGGCAATACAGGGGGCGGAGCAGCGTGACATCATGGCTCCGCCTCTCGTGACATCACAGCCCGCCTTCTTAATGCAAGTCTATGGCAGGGGATGGGACGACCGCCGCGCCCCCTCCCATAGACTTGTATTGAGGGGGCGGGCCGTGACGTCACGAGGGGCGGAGCCGTGACGTAACGATGCTCCGGCCCCTGTATCGGCCGTCATTACGTGCAGAGCGAACTGTGCAGTAATGATAGCGGGGTCCTGCAGCGGCGATCCCAGGGGTTCCCAGCAGCGGGACTGCGGCGATCTGACATCTTATCCCCTATTCTTTGGATAGGGGATAAGATGTCTAGGGGCGGAGTACCCCTTTAACCCCTTAAGGACGCAGGACGTAAATGTACGTCCTGGTGAGGTGGTACTTAACGCACCAGGACGTACATTTACGTCCTAAGCATAACCGCGGGCATCGGAGCGATGCCCGTGTCATGTGCGGCTGATCCCGGCTGCTGATCGCAGCCAGGGACCCGCCGGCAATGGCCGACGCCCGCGATCTCGCGGGCGTCCGCCATTAACCCCTCAGGTGCCGGGATCAATACAGATCCCGGCATCTGCGGGAGTTCGCGATTTAAATGAACGATCGGATCGCCCGCAGCGCTGCTGCGGGGATCCGATCATTCATAACGCCGCACGGAGGTCCCCTCTCCTTCCTCCGTGCGGCTCCCGGCGTCTCCTGCTCTGGTCTGTGATCGAGCAGACCAGAGCAGAAGATGACCGAAAACACTGATCTGTTCTATGTCCTATACATAGAACAGATCAGTATTAGCAATCATGGTATTGCTATGAATAGTCCCCTATGGGGACTATTCAAGTGTAAAAAAAAATGTAAAAAAATGTAAAAGTAAAAGTAAAAAAAAAGTGAAAAATCCCCTCCCCCAATAAAAAAGTAAAACGTCCGTTTTTTCCTATTTTACCCCCAAAAAGCGTAAAAAACATTTTTTATAGACATATTTGGTATCGCCGCGTGCGTAAATGTCCGAACTATTAAAATAAAATGTTAATGATCCCGTATGGTGAACGGCGTGAACGAAAAAAAATTAAAAAAAGTCCAAAATTCCTACTTTTTTAATACATTTTATTAAAAAAAAAATTATAAAAAGTGTATTAAAAGTTTTTTATATGCAAATGTGGTATCAAAAAAAAGTACAGATCATGGCGCAAAAAATGAGCCCCCATACCGCCGCTTATACGGAAAAATAAAAAAGTTAGAGGTAATCAAAATAAAGGGATTATAAACGTACTAATTTGGTTAAAAAGTTTGTGATTTTTTTTTAAGCGCAACAATAATATAAAAGTATATAATAATGGGTATCATTTTAATCGTATTGACCCTCAGAATAAAGAACACATGTCATTTTTACCATAAATTGTACGGCGTGAAAACAAAACCTTCCAAAATTAGCAAAATTGCGTTTTTCGTTTTAATTTCCCCACAAAAATAGTGTTTTTTGGTTGCGCCATACATTTTATGATATAATGAGTGATGTCATTACAAAGGACAACTGGTCGCGCAAAAAACAAGCCCTCATACTAGTCTGTGGATGAAAATATAAGAGAGTTATGATTTTTAGAATGCGAGGAGGAAAAAATGAAAACGTAAAAATTAAATTGTCTGAGTCCTTAAGGCCAAAATGGGCTGAGTCCTTAAGGGGTTAAGAGTTAAAGGGGTACTCCACTGGAAAACATTTTCTTTTAAATCAACTGGTGCCAGTTAAACAGATTTGTAAATTACTTCTATTAAGAAAAAATCCCAATCCTTCCAGTACTTATCAGCTGCTGTATAATACACAGGAAGTTCTTTTCTTTTTGAATTTCCTTTCTGCCTGGCAACAGTGCTCTCTGCTGACACCTCTGTCCATGTCAGGAACTGTCCAGAGCAGAAGCAAATCCCCAAAGCAAACCTATCCTGCTCTGGACAGTTCCTGACATGGACGGAGGTGTCAGCAAAGAGCACTTGTGGTCAGACAGAAAAGAAATTCAAAAAGAAAAGAACTTCCTGTGTATTATACAGCAGCTAATAAGTACTGGAAGGACTGGGATTTTTTTATAGAAGTAATTTGCAAATCTGTTTAACTTTCTGGCACCAGTTGATTTAAAAGATAATGTTTTCCAGTGGAGTATCCCTTTAACTCTTAAGGACATTGGGGGAGATTTATCAAGACTTGTGCAAAGGAAAATTTGCCCAGTTGCCCATAGCAACCAATGGGATTGCTTCTTTCATTTTTCCGAGGTCTCTTTAAAAATGAAAGTAGCGATCTGATTGGTTGCTATGGGCAACTGGGCAACTTTTCCTTTGCACAGGTTTTCATAAATCTCCCCCATTGTGGGGTACATCAAGAAAGTGTAAAATTTGCTATAGCGCCCCCATTACAGTTGTGGTGGACGGTGACTATATAAAGCGCAGAATCTGCACGTGTCCTCCACGTTATGTATCAGTCTTTGGTGCCCACAATATACCAGGGTGGTAAATAAAAAGCACTGACAAAATGGCCGCCGCATGTAACGGCATCCCCCCCCCCCCCCCCTACCCCCACCCCGGACGATGAGAACAGGATTGTGCTGGGGTAAGGAGTTTTTGTTTTATGACAATTTTCAAGGGGATTGAGCCTTAAGCGTTTATAAAGAGAGAGGAGGAAAAAAAATTAAAGGCCTGAACGTCAACTCCAATTATTACCATAGCAACCGGTGGCCGATTCTTAACTCACAACAGTTTTACCGTCAATCACGTCGACACATTGAGCTCATTAATTACTAACTGCATGTTTTACCGCCTGATAGCGGAATACGTAGCCAAAGGCCAGGCATGTCTGCCGCCGGATTAACCCCCGCCTGCCCGCCTCCGGAGAGCGAAGAAATATGTATATTCACACAGACCCTATCCTTACGTAAGATTGTAACGTACCGGATTATAAACAGCAAAAAGGTGTCGAAAAATATGGAGCACCATCTGCTCCGGAGGGGTGTGGCTTAGCAGCGCCAATGTTATTTAATAGACATATCATTTCATCACACAATGGCGAGGGGTAAAAATAGAAAATCTGTGGGGGAAAAGAAAGAAGAACCCTCCGTTCAGGACCCACATCTCTGTGGCTACAAAGACTGTCTATCGCTCTGGAGGACCCGGTATTATCATATATTACAATGACAGCCCATTGATATCTGGGTAATACTTTATTTCTCCTGTGGTGGCGCTGCAGGAAAATCCGAAACTTGTTTTCAGGTTCTCAAAATCTAACAGCTGATCTCTAAGGTCTGAGTTGTAGTTTTGTAACAGAAATCACTGCTGTAGACAACACCCAATAAAAGTGTCAAGTCTGGTAGGTTCTAAAAACATAAGAATATAACACAATACGGGAGGACGACCTTCTGCTAAAGAGAATCCCCAGTACTCAGGTGAATGTCAAGCCTAGCGGTAAGCACTAAAGTCCTGGGGATTCAAGTCAAGTCAGTCAAGTCCAAGTCACTAAAGTAAAGCTTGGGTTGTCATACAGCAAGTCAGTCATACACAGCACAATCAACTATAAGTCCCAGCAAGCTGATAAGCTTCCAAAATTTACCCTGCACCTCTCTTTATACCAATCTGAGCTGTATCGGATTTTATCATCTATCCTGCCAAAGTAAAGTCAGTTTCCCTGTAACCTTGCGTCGGAGTACATATTGCCCCTTGCCTGGCCCATTAGTAGCTGGCTCAACCTCGGGTGGTGTATAGGTTAACCACGCCCTGGCGTCACAAAAAAGTTAATTGCACATTACCCTCACCCGACACCACAGATAGATAGATAGATATGCGATAGATATTAGATAGATAGATAGATATGAGAGATAGATAGATATTAGATAGATAGATATGAGAGATATATAGATAGATAGATATGCGATAGATATTAGATAGATAGATAGATAGATAGATAGGAGAGATATATAGATAGATAGGAGATAGATAGATATGAGATAGATAGATAGATAGATATGAGATAGATAGATAGGAGATAGATAGATAAGAGATAGATAGATATGAGATAGATAGATAGATAGATAGATAGATAGAAAGATTCACTTTGCAGGAGAGCAGCACAACCACTATAGTTGTCCGCGTGCAGGTTGTAGGAGCCGGGGTTAGAGGCCCTCCAGTATACAAAGAACCAAAGAATCAGCAGCACTCCATTGCTTCAGATGATAGATATGAGATAGATAGATATGAGATAGATAGATATGAGATAGATAGATATGAGATAGATAGATAGATATGAGATAGATATGAGATAGATAGATAGATACATAGATAGATAGATAGATATGAGATAGATAGATAGGAGATAGATAGATAGATATGAGATATATAGATAGATAGATATGAGATAGATAGATAGATATGAGATAGATAGATATGAGAAAGATAGAGAAATAGATATTACATCAGACTACCACAATATATAATAGTTTACCACAATATAAAATGTATCAATCTTGACCCCAGGTCGTTTCAGCCAAAGGCTGTCTGGGCATGCTGGGAGTTGTAGTTTTGTAACAGCAACACTGCTGTAGACAAAATCTAATAAAAGTGTCCAGTCTGATAGGTTCAAAAAACATAAGAATATGCTAAAAACAATGTGAGACCCTTAAAGGGGTATCCCAACCAGAAATATTTCGGTCACCTGTCCACCTTTAAAACGTCCATAGAGTTGTATGGAGGAGCGGCTTATGCTTGACCACAGGTCCATGAAACCCCTCCCTACTGTGACAATGTGGTTGATGGAGGACGACCTCTAGGGGGTGCTCAACCCTCCCCCCCCACATTTACACCCTGATCATATTATGTGTATATGTCAGGGTTTCCCAACCAGTGTGCCTCCAGCTGTGGCGAAACTACAACTCCCAGCATGCCTGGACAGCCTTTGGCTGTTTTGCCACAGCTAGAGGCACACTGATTGGGAAACAATGGTATATGCCATAAATGTCAAGATTGGAGTACCCCTTTAACCAGCTGACAAGCAATATGGCTGCAATCGCAATTCCTTCAAAAGATTAAAGGAAATAGAAAATTACAAAAATAACTATATAATCATAAAAAAAATAAAAAATTATAAACAAAGAAACAATAAAAAATAATAGGAATAGAATAAAATAAATAAGCAAATAAATAAATAAATAAATATAGGGAACAAAACATGAGGATAAAGGATTGTGCTTGTGCCATGTGTTTTCTTCCACAATATTTACATCTGCACAGAGGAGAAGGCGGCCGGATCTGGATAGTGCAGCCTTTCCCCAGCTGCGGCTCATTACATACAAGGCGCTCGGCCTCCTACCCTGGGGAGCCATGTGCGGCGCCCTCCTTCCTGGTGTGAAGAAGTGCGCTGTGCCAGGGTAGTCACACTCCGCCATGTGAGCACCAGGCCCTGCCAACCTCTCCGCTCCACAACTGGGAATATTTCCTGTGCTGCCGCCATTTCCTACAATTCCTTACACTTTCAGATATAGAACTAAAATATATATAAACATAAAACACATTGAAAAAGAAACTATCTATCTATCTATCTATCTCATATCTATCTATCTCATATCTATCTATCTATCTATCTATCTATCTCATATCTATCTATCTATCTTATATCTATCAATCTTATATCTATCTATCTATCTATCTATCTATCTCATATCTATCTATCTATCTCATATCTATCTCATATCTATCTATCTATCTCATATCTATCTATCTATCTCATATCTATCTCATATCTATCTATCTATCTCATATCTATCTATCTCATATCTATCTCATATCAATCTATCTATCTCATATGTATCTATCTCATATGTATCTATCTCATATGTATCTATCTCATATGTATCTATCTCATATCTATCTATCTATCTCATATCTATCTATCTATCTCATATCTATCTATCTATCTCATATCTATCTATCTATCTCATATCTATCTCATATCAATCTATCTATCTCATATCTATCTATCTATCTATATCATATCTATCTATCTATCTCATATCTATCTATCTATCTATCTATCTATCTAATATCTATCTATCTATCTATCTATCTCATATCTATCTATCTCATATCTATCTATCTATCTATCTATCTATCTATCTCATATCTATCTATCTATCTATCTAGAACAAATGGTGGAAGCAGCACTCAATAGGCACAGATGATGGGTGCTCGTGGATAGTAACCTGGTCCCAGTCGCAGATCAGGTATAGACATCCAAATACCAAAAAAATTGCTGCAACGGCACTCCAAATAGTTTAAAGCAAAAACGGTGTTTATTGACCCATGGTCAGCGGTGGATGTGACGTTTCAGGCATAACACTGGAGTTGTGGTTCACTATTCCACTATAAAGAGATACTTGTACAAATATGGTCTTCATGGAAGAGTCATCAGAAGAAAACCTCTTCTACGTCCTGACCACAAAAATCTGCGTTTGAACTTTGCAAATGAACATATAGACAAGCCTGATGCATTTTGGAAACAAGTTCTGTGGACCGATGAGATTAAAATTGAACTTTTTGGCCGGAATGAGCAAAGGTACGTTTGGAGAAGGGGAACAGAATTTAATGAAAAGAACCTCTGTCCAACTGTTAAGCATGGGGGTGGATCAATCATGCTTTGGGGTTGTATTGCAGCCAGTGGCACAGGGAACATCTCACGAGTAGAAGGAAAAATGGATTCAATAAAATTTCAGCAAATTTTGGATGTTAACTTGTTGCCATCTGTGAAAAAGCTGAAGTTATAGAGAGGATGGCTTCTACAAATGGATAATGATCCTAAACACACCTCGAAATCCACGGGGGATTACATCAAGAGGCGTAAACTGAAGGTTTCGCCATGGCCTTCACAATCTCCTGACCTCAACATAATTGAAAATCTATGGATAGACCTTAAAAGAGCAGTGCGTGACAGACAGCCCAGAAATCTCAAAGAACTGGAAGACTTTTGTAAGGAAGACTGGGCAAAGACACCTCAAACAAGAATTGAAAGTGTAAATGATGGAAATAAAATCTAACTTTTGTTGACATATTATAAGAATGTCTAATCTGTAATTTGTTGCCTTTTGGAGATTTTTCCATCTTTCCTTGGCTTCTTTATGCACATTAATACAAATTTTTACCTGGGGTGCCCAAACTTTTGATCCCCGCTGTATCTATCTCATATCTATCTATCTATCTATCTATCTATCTATTTATCTATCTATCTATCTCATAACTATCTATATATCTCATATTCTATCTATCTATCTCTCATACCTATCTATCTATCTATCTCATATCTATCTATCTCATATCTATCTCATATCTATCTATCTATCTATCTCATAACTATCTATCTATCTCATATTCTATCTATCTATCTCTCATATCTATCTATCTCATATCTATCTATCTATCTCATATCTATCTATCTCATATCTATCTCATATCTATCAATCTATCTATCTCGTATCTATCTATCTATCTATCTATCTCATATCTATCTATCTCCTATCTATCTATCTCATATCTATCTATCTTTCTATCCATCGAATGTTCTGTAATCTACATCTCCTTTTCACACTACACTCACCATTTCTGTCATTTTAAAAACATTTCTCATGTGGCAAAAAAAGCCACATATTTTACAGCTAAAAACTTAAAGGGGTACTCTGGTGGAAATTTTTTTTTTTTTTTTTTTTCAGATCAACTGGTGCCAAAAAGTTAAACAGATTTGTAAATGACTTCTATATAAAAATCTTAATCCTTCCAGTACTTATCAGCTGCTGTATGCTCCACAGGAAGTCAGGAACTGTGCAGAGCAGGATAGGTTTGCTATGGGGATTTGCTTCTACTCTGGACAGTTCCTGACATGGACAGAGATGTCAGCAGAGAGAGCTGTGTGGTCAGACTGGAAAGAACTACTCACCTTCCTCTGTAATATACAGCAGCTGATAAGTACTGGAAGGATTAGGCTTTTTATATAAAAGTAATTTACAAATCTGGATACTCAACACCTTGGCGCTATGGAAAAAAATTGATGTGCCCCCCAGCAGCTTATATTGCCGGTCTGATGGATCCCTGTATAACCGTTAGAATAATAGATACAAAACAAAGTTATCTGACCGGCAGTAGCGGTAGCAGAGGTCTTACGAATTGTTCTGCTGTCCGATATACGTATGTGCATGAGTGCGCATAGTAGTGTATGCACACCCGCACCTCTATGTTACAGAGCCAGATGTACTGTTATACCTTAAAGGGTAGCTCCCACCATCCTATTTTTTTTTTCTGTCCCCGCCTATTGCCCATCTATCCCTAACCCCCTCCCTGCTTTTAATTTTTATTTTTACTATATTAAAAAATGCCTTTTGTCTGCCTGGTAGTGTGCTTCCCCAGCAGGCACCACGTCACTGATGCCTGCTGGGGGGGGGGGACTTCCGCCCTTAGTTCATCTACACAGGGTGCCTCCAGCTGTTTCACCACTACAACTCCCAGCTTGCCCTGACATCTATTGGCTGTCTGGGCATGCTGGGAGTTGTAGTATTGAAACAGCTGGAGGCACCCTGTGTAGATGAACTATTAGTTACATGCGGCGCTATGCCCGTCCCCTCCGTCTCCCCCCCTCTCCGCACCATACCCCATTCCCTCCATCACAAACCCCCCTCCCGCATACCCTGTTCCCTCATTGCACTTACTGCAGAGTCCGGCAGCGGCGGCGACGATGTGCGGGAGGAGCGGCCTCCCAGCCAGTGGCCGGGGAGCCAATGCGCTCGCTCCCTGCCTGTCTGATTGACAGGCAGGGAGCGAGCGCAGGCTGAATGATAAAGGACCGATGCCCGGCCGCATCGGTCCTTTTTCAGGCGTGACGTCACGCCAGGCTGCAGCCGGCCACTAGGAGGGAGACCCCTAGTGGCCGGTTTTCAAATGTAAATTAAAGCATTTTAATAAAAAAAATAATAATAATAAAAGTATATTAGAGATATGTTGTAGTACATAAGTACTACAACATATCAAAAAATAAAGTTGGTGACAGTGCCCATTTAACCAAGTTTTTGAATATATATATATATATATATATATATATATATATATATATATAAAGATATTTTACCTTTATCGATGTGTATTTCTGGTCCGACCCTATTCCTCCAGTGATGATACTGGACTGTACAGTGATCCGTGCAGTTTGCAGGGAGATCTGCCCCGGCCGGCGGCGTCTCTACCTACGCGCTGCAGAGTGAAGATGATATTAAGTCCCGCAGCTTTGAGTGACGTCACTACAAAGAGATCGTTGGGCCCAAAAAATCCAATGGCGTTTCGGAGAATGACGTTCTCCTTCCTCAGGGATGGCTTGGCCTTTCAGGACTGGGCTATATATATATATATATATATATATATATATATATATATATCATTCACCCTGATTACCTGGTTATCTACATGTATTAGGGAGATGTTGTAGTTTGTTCACAGTTCATATTCAGCTGTCTGACTCTGCATTCTGGACATAATTAGCACAATCCATATACCGTATTTTTCGCCCTATAGGATGCACCGGCGTATAAGACGCACCCAATTTATAGGTGCAAAATAAAAAAAATATAAAGATTTTGAACCCAATAGTGGTCTTCAACCTGCGGACCTCCAGATGTTGCAAAACTACAACTCCCAGCATGCCCGGACAGCCGTTGGCTGTCCGGGCATGCTGGGAGTTGTAGTTTTGCAACATCTGGAGGTCCGCAGATTGAAGACCACTGCATAGGAGGTAATACTCACGTGTCCCCGCCGCTCCGGACCCGTCACCGCTGCCCTGGATGTCGCTCCATCGCTGTCGCCGTGTCCCCGTCGCTCCGGAACGTCTCTGCTGCCGGCCGGGTATCCTCGCTCTCTGTCGCCGTCATCACGTCGTTACGCACGCCGACGCACGTACGCGTCGCCGTGATGACGAGGAAGGAGAGCGCCGGCCATACAGGGGATCCCTGAACGGAGAAGACACCGAGGAGGCAGGTAAGGTCCTTCCCGGTGTCCTGTAAGCACTAACCCGGCTATTCAGTCAGGCTGTTTGGGACCGCGGCGGTGAAATCGCGGCGGTCCCGAACAGTCCGACTGAACAGCCGTGTTAGTGTCACTTTCCCTTCAGACGCGGCGGTCAGCTTTGATCGCTGCGTCTGAAGGGTTAATACAGGGCATCACCGCGATCGGTGATGTCCTGTATTAGCCGCGGGTCCCGGCCGTTGATGGCCGCAGGGACCGCCGCGATAGGGGTGTATTCGCCATATAAGATGCACCGACTTTCCCCCCCCCCAGTTTTGGGGAAGAAAAAGTGCGTCTTATAGAGCGAAAAATACGGTATGTTTTGCACAAAAACGCATGTGACAAAAAAACGCACCTTGATAACACAGTCGTAAGGATTTTGGTGTCATTTTCCCATTTTTTTTATGGTTTATTGTTCCAAAAAGGCGAACATCTCAAAATCCACGTTGAGGCCATAGGGTACCAGTGTGTTGAGGTTGAACAGCCACCTGCATTCAGCTTTGGATAATTGGGAAATATAGTTTCCTCCTCTCCAATGGGGAAGTATATATTCGATTCCATAAAAATGGGACCCTTGGAAGGAGGCATTCTGTTTGTCCGCATAATGTTTTCTTATTTATGCTTTATTGGGAGTTGTTTAATTAAGGGAGTCGACACCAGTATTAGGCTGGGTTCACACTACGTTTTTCAAATACGGTTACCGTATACGTTTTTTTGCTAAAAAAATGTATGGCAAATACCGTATGCAACCGTATACAACCGTATGACTGCAAATAAGTTTTTTCCCCCGTATACGGGTTTTCCCCGTACGGTTCTATCCGTTCGCATCCGTTTTTGCCAACGGTTTTGCTATTTTGTTGGAATTAGTTTTCAAGCAATTTAATAAAGTTACTATTGTTCTATTGAAATTCCTTCTGCGCATATGTCAACTCCAAAAAACGGATTAGAAAAACCGTGTGCAACCGTATTCTGAAATTCTGTGTACGGTTCTCATAGGCAACAATGTTAAAAGAACCGCATACGGTTCGCATACGGTTTTCCAACCGGAGGCAAAAAACGTGGTCGGCAGCGTTTTTGCCTACGGTTGAAAAATCGGCAAAACCGTATCCGAGGCAAAACGGATGCAACCGTACACAACATTTGGAATACGGTTTACAATGCATTCTCTATGCATACGTTTTCGGATACGTTTTTTTTTCCGGAAAATCGTATACGGTTACCGTATTTGAAAATCGTAGTGTGAACCCAGCCTGAGTCCATTACTAGTGTCCGCACAATGTTTGGAAAGAGGATGTCCTTGATGTTTCCTCCCTATGTTGTATAGGTGCTCACCGATCCGTTTCCATAAGGGTCTCTTTGTGAGTCCGATATATGTTTATTTCTCCCATATATGACTCCTTTGGTTATACTATTAATAAGTGTTTTTATTTTATTTTCCAAATTTCCCTCTTCGCTATTGATGACTAATTTTGGGGTGGTGACTCCGATGGATTCGCATCCTTTGCACATCCGACAGGGATAGAAACCCGTTTTTTGAAAGAAGATGGTGTTTGTGGGATTCTTTGTGAGGTTTTTAACTGTTGGGGCTACCAGACTCCCTATGTTCTGACTTTTGCGGATCTTTTCTGACGGGTTCTTTGGAAGTAATTCCCCAATTGTTCTATCTCCCTGTAGGATGCCCCAATGTTTTTTGAATAGGATCGGACCAGAAATACACATGGATAAAGGTAAAATATCTCAATATAAGGTGTGACCGTACATCCGGCTCTGTAACATAGAGGCGCGGGTGTGCGTACACTACTGTGCACACTCATGTACATACGTATATCGGACAGCAGAACAATGTGTAAGACCTCTGCTACCGCTACTGCCGGTCAAATAACTTTATTTACAAATCTGTTTAACTTTCCGGCACCAGTTAATTTGAAAAGATTTTTCCCCCCACTGGAGAACCCCTTTAATATCATTGTAGAGGCGCATTTCACACCAAACCCAGTCATAACCCGCATAATAAATGTAGGCCAGTGACTCCATCGTACCCAAATGTCTATAAGAGTCCAATTCCGCCTCCTGTCTCAGGTCACTTCTCTGTCCCTCCCCCATGCTTTACACTGCAAAACTACAACTCCCAGTAGCTAGAGGCACACTGGCTGGGAAACACTGTTATAGACAAGGCATGCTGGGAGTTGTAGTTTTGCAACAGCTGGAGACACCCTGGTTGGGATACACGGTTATAGACAAGGTATGCTGGGAGTTGTAGTTTTGCAACAGCTGGAGGCACCCTGGCTGGGATACACTGTTATAGACAAGGCATGATGGGAGATGTAGTTTTGCAACAGCTGGAGGCACCCTGGCTGGGATACACTGTTATAGACAAGGCATGCTAGGAGTTGTAGTTTTGCAACAGCTGGAGACACCCTGGTTGGGATACACTGTTATAGACAAGGCATGATCGGAGTTGTAGTTTTGCAACAGCTGGAGGCACCCTGGCTGGGATACACTGTTATAGACAAGGCATGCTAGGAGTTGTAGTTTTGCAACAGCTGGAGACACCCTGGTTGGGATACACTGTTATAGACAAGGCATGATCGGAGTTGTAGTTTTGCAACAGCTGGAGGCACCCTGGCTGGGATACACTGTTATAGACAAGGCATGCTGGGAGTTGTAGTTTTGCAACAACTGGAGGCACCCTAGCTTTGATACACTGATATAGACAAGGCATGATCGGAGTTGTAGTTTTGCAACAGCTGGAGGCACCCTGACTGGGATACACTGTTATAGACAAGGCATGCTAGGAGTTGTAGTTTTGCAACAGCTGGAGACACCCTGGTTGGGATACACTGTTATAGACAAGGCATGATCGGAGTTGTAGTTTTGCAACAGCTGGAGGCACCCTGGCTTGGATACACTGTAATAGACAAGGCATGATGGGAGTTGTAGTTTTGCAACAGCTGGAGGCACCCTGGCTGGGATACACTGTTATAGACAAGTTATGCTAGGATTTGTAGTTTTGCAACAGCTGGAGGCACCCTGGCTGGGATACACTGTTATAGACAAGGCATGCTGGGAGTTGTAGTTTTGCAACAGCTGGAGACACCCTGGCTGGGATACACTGTTATAGACAAGGCATGCTAGGAGTTGTAGTTTTGCAACAGCTGGAGGCACCCTGGATGGGAAACACTGCTTTGGCAGAGTGATTTGGGTCAATCACTGGGACAGTCCCTGCAGAATGGGGACCCTGGAGAGGTATGTCCTCCACACTGCAGAAGAAGAGCTTGCAACACCCTTGTCTGACCACAGCCTGGGAAATATGTGCGTCTGACATCAGCAGAGCAGGAATGTCTGGCATCCAGCAAAGCCACTTTTTCCTCTACAACCTCATATATCGAGGCTTCGTACTCCTTCCACACCCCAATTCTTGTTACTTAGGCCCTGTACGCTGCACGTCTAAGCTTTACATTGTGAGGGAATCCGGACCGTACGGGACAGGGGGTCCCCAAAATGTATCATGTCTGGACAATCCTGGACAAGAGAAAAATGGGGGAGATTTATCAGAACCCGTCCAGAGGAAAAGGTGTCCAATTGCCCATAGCAACCAATCAGATCGCTGCTTTCATTTTTCATAGGCCTTGTTAGAAATGAAAGCAGCGATCTGATTGGTTGCTATGGGCAACTTAGCAACTTTTCCTCTGGACAGGTTTTGATAAATCTCCCCCAAAATGTCTTTATCATGAATCCTTATATGTCTTATAGAAACATGGTGCAGGTCAGCCATATATGTGAACAGAGCCGAATGGCAGATAATGTCATGATACACCTCAGCTGCTGCAGAACATCATAACACACACCTCAGCTGCTGCAGAACATCATAATACACACCTCAGCTGCTGCAGAACATCATAATACACACCTCAGCTGCTGCAGAACATCATAACACACACCTCAGCTGCTGCAGAACATCATAATACACACCTCAGCTGCTGTAGATCATCATAATACACACCTCAGCTGCTGCAGAACATCATAATACACACCTCAGCTGCTGCAGATCATCATAATACACACCTCAGCTGCTGCAGATCATCATAATACACACCTCAGCTGCTGCAGATCATTATAATACACACCTCAGCTGCTGCAGAACATCATAATACACACCTCAGCTGCTGCAGATCATCATAATACACACCTCAGCTGCTGCAGATCATCATAATACACACCTCAGCTGCTGCAGATCATCATAATACACACCTCAGCTGCTGCAGAACATCATAATACACACCTCAGCTGCTGCAGATCATCATAACACACACCTCAGCT
The DNA here is from genome assembly GCF_029499605.1 of Hyla sarda. NCBI lineage: Eukaryota > Metazoa > Chordata > Amphibia > Anura > Hylidae > Hyla > Hyla sarda. The sequence goes on from NC_079190.1 coordinate 497,544,864, forward strand.
GCTGCAGAACATCATAATACACACCTCAGCTGCTGCAGATCATCATAATACACACCTCAGCTGCTGCAGATCATCATAATACACACCTCAGCTGCTGCAGATCATTATAATACACACCTCAGCTGCTGCAGAACATCATAATACACACCTCAGCTGCTGCAGATCATCATAATACACACCTCAGCTGCTGCAGATCATCATAATACACACCTCAGCTGCTGCAGATCATCATAATACACACCTCAGCTGCTGCAGAACATCATAATACACACCTCAGCTGCTGCAGATCATCATAACACACACCTCAGCTGCTGCAGAACATCATAATACACACCTCAGCTGCTGCAGATCATCATAACACACACCTCAGCTGCTGCAGATCATCATAATACACACCTCAGCTGCTGCAGATCATCATAATACACACCTCAGCTGCTGCAGATCATCATAATGCAAACCTCAGCTGCTGCAGATCATCATAATACACACCTCAGCTGCTGCAGATCATCATAATACACACCTCAGCTGCTGCAGATCATCATAATACACACCTCAGCTGCTGCAGATCATCATAATACACACCTCAGCTGCTGCAGATCATCATAATACACACCTCAGCTGCTGCAGATCATCATAATACATACCTCAGCTGCTGCAGATCATCATAATACACACCTCAGCTGCTGCAGATCATCATCATAATACACACCTCAGCTGCTGCAGATCATCATCATAATACACACCTCAGCTGCTGCAGATCATCATAATACACACCTCAGCTGCTGCAGATCATCATAATACACACCTCAGCTGCTGCAGATCATCATCATAATACACACCTCAGCTGCTGCAGATCATCATCATAATACACACCTCAGCTGCTGCAGATCATCATCATAATACACACCTCAGCTGCTGCAGATCATCATAATACACACCTCAGCTGCTGCAGATCATCATAATACACACCTCAGCTGCTGCAGATCATCATAATACACACCTCAGCTGCTGCAGATCATCATAATACACACCTCAGCTGCTGCAGATCATCATAATACACACCTCAGCTGCTGCAGATCATCATAATATTTACCTCAGCTGCTTCAGATCATCATCATAATACACACCTCAGCTGCTGCAGATCATCATCATAATACACACCTCAGCTGCTGCAGATCATCATAATACACACCTCAGCTGCTGCAGATCATCATAATACACACCTCAGCTGCTGCAGATCATCATAATACACACCTCAACTGCTGCAGATCATCATAATGCACACCTCAGCTGCTGCAGATCATCATCATAATACACACCTCAGCTGCTGCATATCATCATTATACACACCTCAGCTGCTGCAGAACATCATAATACACACCTCAGCTGCTGCAGATCATCATAACACACACCTCAGCTGCTGCAGATCATCATAATACACACCTCAGCTGCTGCAGATCATCATAATGCACACCTCAGCTGCTGCAGATCATCATAATGCAAACCTCAGCTGCTGCAGATCATCATAATACACACCTCAGCTGCTGCAGATCATCATAATACACACCTCAGCTGCTGCAGATCATCATAATACACACCTCAGCTGCTGCAGATCATCATAATACACACCTCAGCTGCTGCAGATCATCATAATACACACCTCAGCTGCTGCAGATCATCATAATACACACCTCAGCTGCTGCAGAACATCATAATACACACCTCAGCTGCTGCAGATCATCATAACACACACCTCAGCTGCTGCAGAACATCATAATACACACCTCAGCTGCTGCAGATCATCATAATACACACCTCAGCTGCTGCAGATCATCATAATACACACCTCAGCTGCTGCAGATCATTATAATACACACCTCAGCTGCTGCAGAACATCATAATACACACCTCAGCTGCTGCAGATCATCATAATACACACCTCAGCTGCTGCAGATCATCATAATACACACCTCAGCTGCTGCAGATCATCATAATACACACCTCAGCTGCTGCAGAACATCATAATACACACCTCAGCTGCTGCAGATCATCATAACACACACCTCAGCTGCTGCAGAACATCATAATACACACCTCAGCTGCTGCAGATCATCATAACACACACCTCAGCTGCTGCAGATCATCATAATACACACCTCAGCTGCTGCAGATCATCATAATGCACACCTCAGCTGCTGCAGATCATCATAATGCAAACCTCAGCTGCTGCAGATCATCATAATACACACCTCAGCTGCTGCAGATCATCATAATACACACCTCAGCTGCTGCAGATCATCATAATACACACCTCAGCTGCTGCAGATCATCATAATACACACCTCAGCTGCTGCAGATCATCATAATACACACCTCAGCTGCTGCAGATCATCATAATACATACCTCAGCTGCTGCAGATCATCATAATACACACCTCAGCTGCTGCAGATCATCATCATAATACACACCTCAGCTGCTGCAGATCATCATCATAATACACACCTCAGCTGCTGCAGATCATCATAATACACACCTCAGCTGCTGCAGATCATCATAATACACACCTCAGCTGCTGCAGATCATCATCATAATACACACCTCAGCTGCTGCAGATCATCATCATAATACACACCTCAGCTGCTGCAGATCATCATCATAATACACACCTCAGCTGCTGCAGATCATCATCATAATACACACCTCAGCTGCTGCAGATCATCATAATACACACCTCAGCTGCTGCAGATCATCATAATACACACCTCAGCTGCTGCAGATCATCATAATACACACCTCAGCTGCTGCAGATCATCATAATACACACCTCAGCTGCTGCAGATCATCATAATACACACCTCAGCTGCTGCAGATCATCATAATATTTACCTCAGCTGCTTCAGATCATCATCATAATACACACCTCAGCTGCTGCAGATCATCATCATAATACACACCTCAGCTGCTGCAGATCATCATAATACACACCTCAGCTGCTGCAGATCATCATAATACACACCTCAGCTGCTGCAGATCATCATAATACACACCTCAACTGCTGCAGATCATCATAATGCACACCTCAGCTGCTGCAGATCATCATCATAATACACACCTCAGCTGCTGCATATCATCATTATACACACCTCAGCTGCTGCAGAACATCATAATACACACCTCAGCTGCTGCAGATCATCATAACACACACCTCAGCTGCTGCAGATCATCATAATACACACCTCAGCTGCTGCAGATCATCATAATGCACACCTCAGCTGCTGCAGATCATCATAATGCAAACCTCAGCTGCTGCAGATCATCATAATACACACCTCAGCTGCTGCAGATCATCATAATACACACCTCAGCTGCTGCAGATCATCATAATACACACCTCAGCTGCTGCAGATCATCATAATACACATCTCAGCTGCTGCAGATCATCATAATACACACCTCAGCTGCTGCAGATCATCATAATACACACCTCAGCTGCTGCAGATCATCATAATACATACCTCAGCTGCTGCAGATCATCATGATACACACCTCAGCTGCTGCAGATCATCATCATAATACACACCTCGGCTGCTGCAGATCATCATCATAATACATACCTCAGCTGCTGCAGATCATCATAATACACACCTCAGCTGCTGCAGATCATCATAATACATACCTCAGCTGCTGCAGATCATCATAATACACACCTAAGCTGCTGCAGATCATCATCATAATACACACCTCAGCTGCTGCAGATCATCATAATACACACCTCAGCTGCTGCAGATCATCATAATACACACCTCAGCTGCTGCAGATCATCATCATAATACACACCTCAGCTGCTGCAGATCATCATAATACACACCTCAGCTGCTGCAGATCATCATCATAATACACACCTCAGCTGCTGCAGATCATCATCATAATACACACCTCAGCTGCTGCAGATCATCATAATACACACCTCAGCTGCTGCAGATCATTATAATACACACCTCAGCTGCTGCAGATCATCATAATACACACCTCAGCTGCTGCAGATCATCATAATACACACCTCAGCTGCTGTAGATCATCATAATACACACCTCAGCTGCTGCAGATCATCATAATACACACCTCAGCTTCTGCAGATCATCATAATATTTACCTCAGCTGCTTCAGATCATCATCATAATACACACCTCAGCTGCTGCAGATCATCATCATAATACACACCTCAGCTGCTGCAGATCATCATAATACACACCTCAGCTGCTGCAGATCATCATAATACACACCTCAGCTGCTGCAGATCATCATAATACACACCTCAGCTGCTGCAGATCATCATCATAATACACACCTCAGCTGCTGCAGATCATCATAATACACACCTCAGCTGCTGCAGATCATCATAATGCACACCTCAGCTGCTGCAGATCATCATCATAATACACACCTCAGCTGCTGCATATCATCATTATACACACCTCAGCTGCTGCAGATCATCATAATACACACCTCAGCTGCTGCAGAAACTCATAATACCCACCTCAGCTGCTGCAGATCATCATAATACACACCTCAGCTGCTGCAGATCATCATAATACACACCTCAGCTGCTGCAGATCATCATAATACACACCTCAGCTGCTGCAGATCATCATAATACACACCTCAGCTGCTGTAGATCATCATAATACACACCTCAGCTGCTGCAGATCATCATAATACACACCTCAGCTTCTGCAGATCATCATAATATTTACCTCAGCTGCTTCAGATCATCATCATAATACACACCTCAGCTGCTGCAGATCATCATCATAATACACACCTCAGCTGCTGCAGATCATCATAATACACACCTCAGCTGCTGCAGATCATCATAATACACACCTCAGCTGCTGCAGATCATCATAATACACACCTCAGCTGCTGCAGATCATCATCATAATACACACCTCAGCTGCTGCAGATCATCATAATACACACCTCAGCTGCTGCAGATCATCATAATGCACACCTCAGCTGCTGCAGATCATCATCATAATACACACCTCAGCTGCTGCATATCATCATTATACACACCTCAGCTGCTGCAGATCATCATAATACACACCTCAGCTGCTGCAGAAACTCATAATACCCACCTCAGTTGCTGCAGATCATCATAATACACACCTCAGCTGCTGCAGATCATCATAATACACACCTCAGCTGCTGCAGATCATCATAATACACACCTCAGCTGCTGCAGATCATCATAATACACACCTCAGCTGCTGCAGATCATCATAATACACACCTCAGCTGCTGCAGATCATCATAATACACACCTCAGCTGCTAAAGATCATCATAATACACACCTCAGCTGCTGTAGATCATCATCATAATACACACCTCAGCTGCTGCAGATCATCATCATAATACACACCTCAACTGCTGCAGATCATCATAATACACACCTCAGCTGCTGCAGATCATCATAATACACACCTCAGCTGCTGCAGATCATCATAATACACACCTCAGCTGCTAAAGATCATCATAATACACACCTCAGCTGCTGTAGATCATCATCATAATACACACCTCAGCTGCTGCAGATCATCATCATAATACACACCTCAGCTGCTGCAGATCATCATAATACACACCTCAGCTGCTGCAGATCATCATAATACACACCTCAGCTGCTGCAGATCATCATAATACACACCTCAGCTGCTAAAGATCATCATAATACACACCTCAGCTGCTGTAGATCATCATAATACACACCTCAGCTGCTGCAGATCATCATCATAATACACACCTCAGCTGCTGCAGATCATCACTATACACACCTCAGCTGCTGCAGATCATCATAATACACACCTCAGCTGCTGCAGATCATCATAATACACACCTCAGCTGCTGCAGATCATCATAATACACACCTCAGCTGCTGCAGATCATCATAATACACACCTCAGCTGCTGCAGATCATCATTATACACACCTCAGCTGTTGCAGAAACTCATAATACACACCTCAGCTGCTGCAGATCATCATAATACACACCTCAGCTGCTGCAGATCATCATAATACACACCTCAGCTGCTAAAGATCATCATAATACACACCTCAGCTGCTGCAGATCATCATAACACACACCTCAGCTGCTGCAGATCATCATTATACACACCTCAGCTGCTGTAGATCATCATAATACACACCTCAGCTGCTGCAGATCATCATCATAATACACACCTCAGCTGCTGCAGATCATCATCATAATACACACCTCAGCTGCTGCAGATCATCATCATAATACACACCTCAGCTGCTGCAGATCATCATCATAATACACACCTCAGCTGCTGCAGAAACTCATAATACACACCACAGCTGCTATATAATAATACTCACCTTAGCTCAGTGTTTCCCAACCAGGATGCCTCCAGATGTTGCAAAACTACAACTCCCAGCATGCTGGGAGTTGTAGTTTTGCAACACCTGGAGGCACCCTGGTTGGGAAACAATGCCTTACCTACTGCTAAAAGTTCATAATAGACACTTCGGGGGAGATTTATCAAAACCTGTCCAGAGGAAAAGTTGCTAAGTTGCCCATAGCAACCAATCAGATCGCTTCTTTCATTTTTGAAAAGGCCTCTGTAAAATGAAAGCAGCAATCTGATTGGTTGCTATGGGCTACTTAGCAACTTTTCCTCTGGACAGGTTTTGATAAATCTCCCCCTTTAACTTTATAAGACGCACCACAGCTACTGCAGAAGTTCATAATATACATTCAGCTGCTACAGAACCTCATAGTACACACCTCAGCTTCTGCTAAATATTATTATACACATCTCAGCTGCTGTAGAACATTATAATACACACTTCGGCTGCTGCAGAACCCCAAAATATACACCTCAGAGCACACACCTCAGCTGCTGCAGAACATTATAATGAAAACCTCCTCTAATCCTCATAATACACACCTCAGCTGCTTGTATAAGCCCATAAAACATACCACAGCTGCTGCAGAATCTCATTATATTCCCCTGCTGTTGCAAAACCTCAAAATACACACCTCAGCAGCCGCTGATCCCCATAGTAAATACCACAACTGCTGCACAACCTAATAATACACAACATCATGTGCTGCACAACCTTATAATACACACCACAGCTGCTGCAGAACTTCACAATACACATCAGCTGCTGCAGAACCTCATAGTATTTACTTTTGCTACTGCAAAATATATTAATAAACACCTCAGTTGCTGAGGAGTATCATAATATACACATAATTCCAGAGTGGGATCGGTCTCATCTAACTGGTATAAGAACTATAGGTGGCGCTGTTTTCCCCTATTCTCCTTTTCAACCTAGATAACACCTTGGGGCGCCCTCTTACATACTTTACAGCAGGGTTCAGGCGCTTTATGGCATGGGTTGGAGATGGGTGCAGGGCCGGCTCTGCCTATAGGCAAAATAGGCAGCTGCCTAGAGCGCCCTATTTATGGGGGCGCCACTCTGCCTGCCACAAGAAAGTTAGACAACCAGCATCCGAACCACTTGCTCAGCCAGCAGCATGAGGAGGAGGCTTGTTACAGTGTGTCACCCCAGTAATAAGGTGATTACATGAGGAGGAGGTTTGTTACAGTGTGTCACCCTAGTAGTAAGGTAATTACATGAGGAGGAGGTTTGTTACAGTGTGTCACCCCAGTAGTAAGGAGATTACATGAGGAGGAGGTTTGTTACAGTGTGTCACCCCAGTAATAAGGAGATTACATGAGGAGGGGGGTTTGTTACAGTGTGTCACCCCAGTAGTAAGGAGATTACATGAGGAGGAGGTTTGTTACAGTGTGTCACCCCAGTAGTAAGGATATTACATGAGGAGGAGGTTTGTTGCAGTGTGTCACCCCAGTAGCAAGGAGAATACATGAGGAGGAGGTTTGTTACAGTGTGTCACCCCAGTAGTAAGGTGATTACATGAGGAGGAGGTTTGTTACAGTGTGTCACCCCAGTAGTAAGGAGATTAGATGAGGAGGAGGAGGATTGTTACAGTGTGTCACCCAGTAGTAAGGTGATTACATGCGGAGGAGGTTTGTTACAGTGTGTCACCCAGTAGTAAGGAGATTACATGAGGAGGTTTGTTACAGTGTGTCACCCCAGTAGTAAGGCGGGGCGTGTCAAAGGCGGGCCAATGGGTGGAGTCAAGGGGGCAGTAAAATTGGCTTTTGCCTAGGGTGGCAAAAATCCTTGCACCAGCCCTGGATGGGTGCAGGTTTATACACTAGGCCTGAACTGGACCCCATGACAATGACCATGGTGGACAAGCAGCTATATTGGTCCATGCCCCCCATATATGATGCCCATCAGTCTTCACATCAGCAGAGGTATTACCCTCCCCCATATGTTCCTTAATGGTCACAAATTATTTAAAAAAAAAAATCAGAAAGGAAAGGTCTTTTCTGGTATTTTCGTCTCTGTGCCCCCGAGGGCTCTCTGCAGTCCTTCCACCTCCACATCTCTGCATTTATTTTACGACATGACATTAATTACCATGATTCTGAAGGCGAGGGGAGCGCAGGACAGGCCACGGCGGAGAATAGGTGCAGTTTTTCTCGTCATTTTTAATTTTGTGTGAAAAAGCGGCTAATTTCATGTAGATGGTACAGCGGGGTCAGGTGAGGTGAGCTGGAAATTCGCTGTTTTGCACAGATGGATTAAATTTCAGCCACATTTCCAGGCTCAGTTTTTTTTTTCTTGTTTCCCGCTAATAATATTATTATCTTGTTTGCCGAACTTGTCTATACGTTGGAACGACTTATTCTTACACATATGATAGGGCTCAGCGTGGTCTACAGGAGTCAGATGACAGAGGTTTTGTGCTTTACACTGCAGCTTTGCTCCCAGAGGCTAGCCGTCTACCCTGGCTATGTGATAGACATACCCAACTAGTTAGGCAGGGCAGTGCAAATAGTAGTACTGCCATAATCACATGACCTGGAGAGAAAAGTACACAAGGGAGGTACCTATTCAATGACAGCAAGCAGAGATCTTGCAAACGATGTGGTATTGATACAGAAAGTATATAGAAAACCATATAGCCTTTCATTACACACAGAAAGCCTCTTTAAGACACTGTTCACACTAGCATTAAAGGAAACCTGCCATCGCTTTCATGCTACCCGAACTCCAGGCTATGATGGTCAATTGACTTCCCTCCATTTCATAGCCTATGTGATTACTAACCTATTTATAAACCCCTACAAAAAAGCTCTAAAGTTTTGACTACTAGATATCTTCCTTCTCTGCAATCTGCTGTCCACTGCCTGCTGTCAGGGGAATTCTGTCTCTAGTAACACCTAGATCAGGACAGAACACATGAAGTGTTTGGCAAATTCTGTATGCAGGAGAGGGAAATAGATAGCCTGGGTTGTCTTCCTGCAGAAGATAATCAATACTGTTTCTAAAAGGTAAATCATAGCTTCTCTCTTATCTCTCACCCCCCATAAAGCTTATGGCAATAAATGTGTATATACTGCTTTATGTCCACAGTGCTACACTGTGATCTCTTTTCTCCCTATGGCTTCTCAGCTGCATCAGTTCAGGGCTTGACGTACGGACAACCTTGCTGTGCTGCTACTGTTTCATTCATTTCTACTAACATACCCCAATGCCATCTATAGTAGTGTCCTGTAAATCATCCTCCAGCACACTGCAGCCCATTTCACCAGCACTATGTGATGGCATAGCAAAGAGAAGTATGTGTTGTGCTGTGATTGGCCAGGCAACTAAGGGAGGAAGTGTCTATGTGTGCACTAGTCCCACCTCTGAGATGAGGACAATGAGTAATACCGTCTTTCCCTGAAAATAAGACATCCCCCGAAAATAAGGCCTATTGTTCCTTTTTCATTCTGGCTAAATATAAGGCCTCCCCCCCGAATATAAGGCCTCCCCCCGAATATAAGCCCCCCCCCAAAAAAAAAAAAATCAAGGTCGGACCTCTCTGTACCTTAGTGGCGGGTTCTGCCATGCAGCTCACTGAGTGGCCGCAGTGCAGCCCGAGCTGCTCAGGCACTACGCGGTCACTTTCAACCAGTGAGCTGCAGCGGCCGGCTCTCTGGATGAGGAGTGACCCCCCCAGGGGGACATCACTCGTCATCCCAGAACTTGTGCCGTCACACCAGGACTACGGTTGTCGAGGCCTGTTCCTCGTTCTGCGACAGTGAGTGAGTCGCGTGGGACAGGAGGTGGGCAATGTGTGGTATGGGGGGAGGGGGGGAATGTGAGGTGAGGAGGGGGGGGGGAGACTCATGAACCCCACTGGATTCTCTAGACTCCCCCCCCCCCCCCAGCCTCACCTCTGTTCTGTGCCAGTGGATTCAATCCACTGTACTCTGTGGATTCTTCTTCATGGAAAAATAAGACATCCCCTAAAAATAAGCCCTAGCGCATCTTTGGGAACTTATTTTCGGGGAAACAGGGTAGCTGTGCACCATGAAGGGGAATCTTAAGGGCTCAATAACAGCAGTGACAGCGATGAAATCACCTTGTCACCACTCTGAAGGGTTAATCTATCAGGCTTTAAAAATCTTTGGAAACAACAGATACCCTTTACAGATAAAGCGGGAATGGGGTGTAAAGTCAACTGGGTGGTCTCCCCAGCTTCTTCTTGTCCTGATGGGCTTGGTTGACAGGTCCCTCCCTAACAGTGAGATGCCTGTCAATCAAACCTCATGGGGCAAGGAGAAGCCGGGGAGACCACCCAGATGACGGTTCACCCTGTTCCTGGCTTGTACATCAAATCAGGGTGATGTAAGTGAGCCTGCCACCCGCGCGGTTCGGACAGCATGAAACCGATGAGAGGCTCCCTTTAAAGAGTACCTCTCATGATCTTGTTAAATTATAATCCTCCCAGTTCTCTGCCCCATCATGATAAACCACCAACGGCCTTTATTATTATTATTATTATTATTATAATTTTTTAGTGTTCTTTCTTGATATGGCTCTGATGTTCCCCAGCAGGCGTGACATCATCTGAAGCCACACAGGGGAGAACTTCCTCCCTCACTCTGCTACATACAGCCCAGAGCAGTGTGTGAGATGAGCTATGATTGGCTAAGGCTGCACCCCCCCCCCCCCCCCTCAGCAATCCAGACTGCATTATCTGATTTTGGACTTCTACCAGACCAGCAGGAGTCCAAAGTCTGTGCAAGAGATGGGGGGAAATGTGCTCTGGACAAGTAGGGAGACACCCAGTGGCAGTTTTTTTTAAACACAAATAAAACATAGAAAACTTAAATTTTTTTTAAGCAAAGTACATTAGTAAGATTTTTTTTATTTACTATAAGGAGTGCAATAGCAAAAATTTGTTTTAATGAGAGTGTCCATTTCAGCGAGTGGTCTTCAAACTGTGGACCTTATGATATTGCAAAACTTCAACTCCCAGCATGCCCGGACAGCCGTTGGCTGTCCGGGCATGCTGGAAGTTGAAGTTTTTCAACATCTTGAGGTCCACACAGCTTGGAGACCACTGATCTAAGCTTTCCAGATCCATGACGGCTATGCTGAATACCAATAAATTCTAACGGGCCATTGGGGTGGACTGGTGTGCGCTATATTTTCCATCAAGTTCTCCACATCAAACAAGCTTCCACCAATGCTCCATGCTAAACTCCTCCACCTCTCCTCTATGACAGTGCCTCCCAACTGTCCCTACACCCTTTGACACCCAAGATGGTCCACCATCTTAATAAGGTCCTATTATGATTCTAAGTACTTCAAAGGCTTCTCTATAAACAGTTCAGTGACCTTCTTTTCTTGACGTTCCTCAGGATAGTGTTTCTCATGCGCGGTCCTCAATTTATAATAGGACCTTATTAAGGTGGTGGACCATCTTTGTTGTCAATGGGTGTAGGGGCATATGGGAGGCACTGTTATAGGGGAGCTGGAGGAATGGTGTAGAAGATGTCCTCCTGTGGAACATCAAGAGAAGAAGGTCACTGGAAGATTTATAGAGAAGTCTATGAAGTAGTTAGGTTCTTAATAGACCCTTATTAAGAGGATGGACCATCTTGGTTGTCAATGGGTGTAGAGACAGATAAGAGGCACTGTCGTAGAGGAGCTGGAGGAGAGGTGTAGGAGAGGTCCCTCTAAGGCAGGGTTTCTCAAGCGCGGTCCTCAAGACCCCCCCAACAGGTCATGTTTTCAGGATTTCCTTAGTCTTTCGCAGGTGATATAACTGTGGCAATGCCTGATACACTGACCATAATTATATCACCTGTGAAAGACTAAGGAAATCCTGAATACATGACCTGTTGGGGGGGGTCATGAGGACCGCGCTTGAGAAACACTGCCTTAGGAGAACCTCTCCTACACCTCTCCTCCAGTTCCTCTATGACAGTGCCTCTTATCTGTCTCTACACCCATTGACAACCAAGATGGTCCACCATCTTAATAAGGGTCTATTAAGAACCTAACTACTTAATAGACTTCTCTATAAATCTTCCAGTGACCTTCTTCTCTTGACTTTCCACAGGAGCACATCTTCTACACCATTCCTCCAGCTCCCCTATGACAGTGCCTCCCATATGTCCCAAAACCCATTGACATCAAAAATGGTCCACCATCTTAATAAGGGTCTATTAAGAACCTAACTACTTCATAAATATCTATATAAATCTTCCCGTGACCTTCTTCTCTTGACATTCCTCAGGAGGACATCTCCTACACCTTTTCTCACCAATGGGACCGACTATTAGGGTGTGACCTATATCACACAGGTCCACGATATAGACTTCCAGATGAGTAACATGAACCCCCTAGGTTAAATGCAAAATACATAACAGGGCCAACCACCCAAGTCGTTTATACAGGTGTCATCTCATATGGCAAAGATTACTTTGGTCCTTCTTGGCCACTAGGGTCTACCTCTGCACCCTCCATAGAAGCATTGGGTTCCATAGAGCTGTAAAATTCAATACAAGACCCATGAAATTAAGGACCAAACACCCATTCTCTAAGACATAGCAGTCTTCATTGGGCACATTAAAGGGGTACTCCGGTGGAAAACATTTTTTTTTAAATCAACTGGTGCCAGAAAGTTAAACAGATTTGTAAATTACTTAATTATTGTAAAATTACTTAATTATTGTAAAAAACTTTACCCTTCCTTAGCAGCTGTATGCTACAGAGGAAATGATTTTCTTTTTGAATTTCTTCTTTGTCTTGACCACAGTGCTCTCAGTTGACACCTCTGTCCGTGTCAGGAACTGTCCAGAGCAGCATAGGTTTGCAATGGGGATTTTCTCCTGCCCTGGACAGTTCCTGATACAGGCATCAGGTGTCAGCAGAGAGCAATGTAGACAAGACAAAAAAGAAATTGCAAAAGAAAAGAATTTCCTCTGTAGCATACAGCTGCTAAAAAGTACTGCAAGGGTTAAGATTTTTTTCACTAGATGTCATTTATAAATCTGTTTAACTTTCTGGCACCAGCTGATTAAAAAAAAAAAGTTTTCCACTGGAGTACCCCTTTAAGTCATCTATGGATATCACTATCAATAACACTATCAATAACAGATAATATCAAAAACATTACATGTTAACCCAATTTATGCAGGTAAAAGTATTCTACAGCCAAAGAAGAGAACAATTAAAAGAGAAACTCTTCCTCCAGAGGACCTGGCATGTCCATGAATTACATAGACAGCTAATTGAGTTGAATGAGAACTGTGTAATACTTTATAACACCACTGGAGGCGCTGCAGGGAAACAGGTTTTTAGCGCATAGAACCAAATATAGTGATCTCTCAACTTACAATGGCCTTAACATACAATAGTTTCAACATATAATCGTCTTTTCTATTTTTTTCTGGACCATTGTAACTAGAAACCAGACTCAACATACAATGTACAGACCAATCAGAATGGACCAATCAGAATGGACATTCACTGGTAAATCCCCTGTATTACTGAAGTGCAGGCACTGATTGGTGCCTGGTAGCGCCTTTTACAGTACAGGGAGGTACTACATGTTCTGTACTCTTTACCTGTATTACTGAAGTGCATGCACTGACTGGTGTCTGGTAGCGCCTTTTACAGTACAGGGAGGTATTACATGTTCTGTACTCTTTACCTGTATTACTGAAGTGTATGCACTGACTGGTTTCTGGTAGCGCCCCCTACAGTACAGGGAGGTATTACATGTTCTGTACTACTCTTTACCTGTATTACTGAAGTTTATGCACTGACTGGTGTCTGGTATCGCCCCCTACAGTACAGGGAGGTATTACATGTTCTGTACTCTTTACCTGTATTACTGAAGTGTATGCACTGACTGGTGTCTGGTAGCACCCCCTACAGTACAGGGAGGTATTACATGTTCTGTACTCTTTACCTGTATTACTGAAGTGTATGCACTGACTGGTGTCTGGTAGCACCCCCTACAGTACAGGGAGGTATTACATGTTCTGTACTCTTTACCTGTGCCAGGATTAGCTGCTCCTTTGGACACCAGGTGAGGGCGGCTCCATGTTACTTTTTTGGGACATTGGGGGAGATTTATAAATGTCGGTGTGAGGTAGAAATCATTTGAACCCTGTCAGTGCTTTCTATGTCTGTACATAATGTATCAACCGTGCGCAAACTTGTTGATAATTTAGCTCAAACATAGATATTCCTACATTGGTACGTGCAATCCTCGGAGTTCTATATTTGCTCAAAATCTGTTGCCTTTGCGCAAAGTCTTAATATCTAAACAATAAAAGTGCAATAGTAAATGAGTGTGTAAAGCAGTTTTCTTTCTATGGTACATGAGCACGTAGAGAACAACGGGAAAAAAAGACGCACAAAAAAGACACAATAAAAGTCACTGTGCAAATTTTTGGCCTCCAGAACCAATTACCAGGTTTCCATAGAATTCTGGTCTCAACATACAATGGTCTGAACATACAATGGTTTCAACATACAATGGTCCTCATGGAACTGATAAATATTGTAACTTGAGGGACCCCTGTATGTACAAAACCCCCTAAATCGTCATCTGAAGAATTTATAGGACAACTTGGACTTACCACCCACAGCTCCGCAAAACTCTTAACAATCCCAAAACATGGCCATCGTTAATTATATCCTGACATCGATATTCCACTAGGGTCGTCTATGATTCCTACAATACAGAAGGTGAAAGTCGTCATGTTAGTGTGAGATGAAAGATTAACCATACAAACATATTTTCCATATCAAAATATAGGCGCAGGTTTCCCATCCAAACCTGGAGAATGGGGTTAAACATGGACAGGGGTAAGTAACAGATGGGGTAAATATACATAGGATGACGTATCTTTTATCAATTGTAAGTTACAGTATCTGTTAGACTCCAGAGATGCACTCACTATTCTGCTGGTGAGGTCACTGTGTACATACATTACATTACTTATCCTGTACTGATCCTGAGTTATATCCTGTATTATACTCCAGAGCTGTACTCACTATTCTGCTGGTGAGGTCACTGTGTACATACATTACATTACTTATCCTGTACTGATCCTGAGTTATATCCTGTATTATACCCCAGATCTGTACTCACTATTCTGCTGGTGAGGTCACTGTGTACATACATTACATTACTTATCCTGTACTGATCCTGAGTTATATCCTGTATTATACTCCAGAGCTGTACTCACTATTCTGCTGGTGAGGTCACTGTGTACATACATTACATTACTTATCCTGTACTGATCCTGAGTTATATCCTGTATTATACTCCAGAGCTGTACTCACTATTCTGCTGGTGAGGTCACTGTGTACATACATTACTTATCCTGTACTGATCCTGAGTTATATCCTGTATTATACTCCAGAGCTGTACTCACTATTCTGCTGGTGAGGTCACTGTGTACATACATTACATTACTTATCCTGTACTGATCCTGAGTTATATCCTGTATTATACTCCAGAGCTGTACTCACTATTCTGCTGATGAGGTCCCTGTGTACATACATTACATTACTTATCCTGTACTGACCCTGAGTTATATCCTGTATTATACCCAGAGATGTACTCACTATTCTGCTGGTGGGGTCACTGTGTACATACATTACATTACTTATCCTGTACTGACCCTGAGTTATATCCTGTATTATACCCAGAGCTGTACTCACTATTCTGCTGGTGAGGTCACTGTGTACATACATTACATTACTTATCCTGTACTGATCCTGAGTTATATCCTGTATTATACTCCAGAGCTGTACTCACTATTCTGCTTGTGAGGTCACTGTGTACATACATTACTTATCCTGTACTGATCCTGAGTTATATCCTGTATTATACTCCAGAGCTGTACTCACTATTCTGCTGGTGAGGTCACTGTGTACATACATTACATTACTTATCCTGTACTGATCCTGAGTTATATCCTGTATTATACTCCAGAGCTGTACTCACTATTCTGCTGGTGAGGTCCCTGTGTACATACATTACATTACTTATCCTGTACTGACCCTGAGTTATATCCTGTATTATACCCAGAGATGTACTCACTATTCTGCTGGTGGGGTCACTGTGTACATACATTACATTACTTATCCTGTACTGACCCTGAGTTATATCCTGTATTATACCCAGAGCTGTACTCACTATTCTGCTGGTGAGGTCACTGTGTACATACATTACATTACTTATCCTGTACTGATCCTGAGTTATATCCTGTATTATACCCAGAGCTGTACTCACTATTCTGCTGGTGAGGTCACTGTGTACATACATTACATTACTTATCCTGGCCTATGTTATACTTCAATCACCTGTGACCCTGGGTCCTGATAGGTTTCTAGACCCTGTAACAGGATGATGGAATTCATGTAGCGATGCTGCCCCCTGTGTCTGTTGTGTGACAACCTCTTGTCCATGACTAATGACTATAGTTCAGCCAGAGTCTGGAAATAAACATGATCCCAGGAGTAGAGCAGACAATGGATCCAGTGTTAATAAGATGTAAATGAGTGGAGGAGAAGGATCAGTTTCCATCCTGTGGATCTGTTTGTGTTGGGGTCACAGTGTGTTCCCTCTCACCCTCCTGTATTGTTAGTGATGAGGGCTCTTCACATCCAGAGCGCTCTATAAGACTCCAGTCATCTCCACATACAGCTCCATTACTCCTGCGTATTGTCACTGAAGAGTCAATGAAGAAGACATTACAGAATATCTATTACCCAGCTCTGTCTGTATACTGCTACTATTTCTATATGATCAGGATACTGTATATAGTAGTTGTACACTTCCCCTCCAGCTCTGTCTGTATACTGCTGCTATCTCTATATGATCCGAATAATGTATATAGTAGTCATACACCTCCCCTACAACTCTATCTGTATACTGCTGCTGCTATCTCTATGGGATCAGGATATATAGTAGTTATACACCTCCCCTCCAGCTCTATCTGTATACTGCTACTATCTCTATGGGGTCAGGATATATAGTAGCTATACATCTCCCCTCCAGCTCTATCTGTATACTGCTGCTATCTCTATAAGATCAGGATATAAACTAGTTGTACACCTCCCCTCCAGCTCTATCTGTATACTGCGGCTGCTACTATCTCTATGGGATCAGGGTATATTATAGTTATACACGTCCCCTCCAGCTCTATCTGTATACTGCTGCTATCTCTATGAGATCAGGATATGTAGTAGTTATACACCTCCCCTCCAGCTCTATCTGTATACTGCTGCTGCTATCTCTATGGGATAAGGATATATAGTAGTTATACACCTCCACATCCAGCTCTATCTGTATACTGCTGCTACTATATCTATGGGATCAGCATATATGGTACACATACAGCTCCTTTGAGTTGTTTTTTTTTGTAATTTCCCCCCAAAAAAGTGCTATTTTTTGCAGTTGTGTACCTACAACAGGTAAGCACAATGCATACACAAGAACCTGTATATTATAAAACTTTTGATATGTTTCTACGACATATCAAAAGTAGGGATCGACCGATTATCGGTTTGGCTGATATTATTGGCCGATATTCACGATTTTTTATATTATCGGTATCAGCAATTACCTTGCCGATAATCCGATAATGCCCTGCCCCCTGCACCACACCCACCGCACCACACTCCCCACCACCGCACAGCGCCGCACCCCCCACCATCGCACTGCGCCGCACTCCCCACCACCGCACCGCGCCACACCCCCCCCCACTGCACCGCGCTGCACCCCCCCCACCGCACCGCCCCCGGTCAAAGACCGCCGCCGCCACTACCCTATTGCCTCCCCCATTCCTGGTTTTATAATTACCTGTTCCCGGGGCCCGGGCTAATTCTGGCTCCTGCGGCGTCCTGTGTTATGCTGTGCGCTGCGCAATGACGAGTGACGTCCTCAACGCAACACTACCGTCAGTGTGCACAGTGACAGCTCAGGAGGACGCCAGAGCCAGAAGTAGCGTGGACCCCGGGCCCCGGGAACAGGTAATTATAAAACCGGGAATGGGGGAGGCAATGGGGCAGTGGCAGCGGCGGTCTCTGGCCGGGGCAGTGCGGTGGGATGTGCGTCGCGGTGGGGGGTGTGGTGCGGTGCGGTGTTAGGACTCAGGAGGACCCCAAAGCCGCTGCAGTTCATTGATTTAAAGCGCCCGCTTTAAAACAATGATCTGCAGCGGTGTCACCGGGGGGATAAATAGCCGATAACTTATACCGAATATCGATATAAATTATCGGCTATCGGCCCTAACCTCCACCGATTATCGTATCGGCCCTAAAAAATTGATATTGGTCGATCCCTAATCAAAAGTATAATTTTTTCATAATAGTGCCCATTGAAGGTTCCTTTAGCGAGATGCCCTGTCCTTAGGTAATCTTTAAGGAACTTTTCTTATAAAATAGGATTATTTGTTTTTATTTTGTCCCCTGGGAAGATCAAACTTTAAAAAAGCCATAAAAAAAATAAGACTTTTTTTTTTTCCCTAAAAGAAAATTGGTTGATACTTAAAAATCAAGGCAGTTTTCGTGAGATGATACATTGGCTGTTATGTAGGACAGTAGACATATCAGCCGAAGTGAAATATACATCCGCCCCCGGCTTCTCCTCCCCGGGGCCTAGTAGTAAAGTAATTAATTGTCAGCGCTTGTTACAGAAAATGGGAATTTTTTTTAAACATCTGTGGAGGAACGTAACCTAAAAAATAAAAGTTTGTCAAGGACTTGGACGGGTGTGTGGAGACAATTCTATTATCACTTCAGATTCCCGCTGATTCGGCTGAAGATCAATGTCAGCTCTGAGGGCGAGGACCTGACCAGCTTCCTGTAAGAGTCTCTATCCAAGCAGCCAGATCGGCGCCAATATCACAGACTATATAAAGTCTTTGTAGCCTTAAAACGGGGGTTTAAAGGGGTACTCCAGTGGGAATTTTTTTTTTTAAATCAACTGGCACCAGAAAGTTAAACAAATCTGTAAATTACTTCTATTTAAAAATCTTAATCCTTCCAGTACTTATCAGCTGCTGTATACTCCACAGGAAGTTGTTTCATTATTTTCTGTCTGACCACAGTGCTCTCTGCTGACACCCTTGTCCATGTCAGGAACTGTCCAGAGCAGGAGAAAGTCCACATAGCAAGCCTCTCCTGATCTGGACAGTTCCCGACATGGACAGAGGTGTCAGCAGAGAGCACTGTGGTCAGACTAGAAAGAACTACACAACATTCTCTGGAGCATACAGATTTCCACTGGAGTGCCCCTTTAAAACGGAGGTTTAAAGGGGACCTGCACCCCAATTTACAGGTAAGTTTTGCTGTAACCCCTTGAGGACAAGGCAGCCGCCATAACTTTTTATTTATTTAGTTATTTATTTATTTTTATTTATATAGCTAAATAAGATCTTATTTTGTTAAGGAAAAATGTTATCACTTTTCATTTCTTTTTTTGGGGTTAAATATAAATTATTGTGTAATTTCTATAGTTTTTTTTTTTTTTTTTGTGTGTGGAATCAACACAGAAAAAAAATACTTTCGACAAAGTTTTTCTATTCTTTCTACTGTCCAAGAATAACAAATTACATTAATTCTTCCAGTTATTAAAGTCATGTGGCTACCTAAAAAGTGTAAGTTAGAAGAAAGATGGCACTTAAAGTTGTCGGTGCTCAGGTAAGGAGGTGCAGTCAGCGGACAATGACTGCACCTCCCTACCTGAGCATCTTCAATTTTTTTATGAAATTTCAGTGAAGAGTACCTTTTAATTTTACTGGGTGAGTGCCATCTTTCTTCTTAGTTAAGATTTTGCTGTTTACCTGGACAATAGATATGCACACCCAGTGGTCACAGATACACACCGATGAACACACCAATCTACACTTCTAACCATTAAAAAAAAAAAATGCACGGGATGGAAGCAGTGATGTGAAGGGGGAGCTGATATAACTGCTCATTAGATTTATGACACAATAGATAAGGCAGCAGGAAGCCCTTCTTATTTATAGTAGTTTCTGTCACAATGGACTACCTGCTGCTTTATCTAAGAAGTCATTACTCCAATGAGCAGTGATAAAAGCTCCTCGCTACACATCACTGGTCTTGTCCCAAGTAGATAGGAAGGGAGGGGGAAGAAGGGAGGGAAGAAACTGCTTTCAGAGCCTGTGACGTGTTATAACAGCTTACATGAAAAAGAGCACAGCTGATCTTTGCACTAGGGCTGATAACATTACATTAGTACATTACTTACAACCCCTTTTAGGAAGAAAAGAAAAAAAGAAATACATGTTTTATTGCATATTCTTTTATACCATTATAATTTTACTGTTTTACATGCTTTTTTATACCTATAATATATTAGTATACTCCTGTGTAATATATTTCCGTCTGTGATTTTATATATAAAGCCGCCATAACGACAATTGTGGATTTTGGAGATTCTTTAGGATTTTCTAATTTATGCCTATACTGATGTATGATGGGGCCTGATGCGATGCCCATGATCCCCACTGGTAGGAGGAAAGGATCACTGGTTATCTATGTACAGGGCAGAGCTGACCCCTGAGGCCCCCATTAATACAGGAGAGGTAGGTGATGTACATTATATCAGTACATAAGGTCATATTACCAGGCCCACAATATTCTGCCTCAATAAAAATGCCCATATACATAATACTGCCAGGCTGTGCCCATGAATGCTATGCATTGAGAAAGAGGTTGCTATACCTTGAAACGCGTTTGTGTATGTTTCTTGGCAAATAAACCAGCATTTGTTATTACCTTTTTCCCACCTGTTGCAAATTATTCCAAGTGGATCACACCTGAGAACCCGGATTCTTCATCCTGCATTCTCCACATGAAGTGCTGACACCCCAATAATAGTAGTGTACGCTTTACATGTACCAAAACTTCTAGATTGTGACTTTCTTACATGTCCCTGTAGTGTCTGCCTTATTAGATAGATGAGATAGATAGATAGATAGATAGATATGAGATAGATAGATAGATAGATATGAGATAGATAGATAGATATAAGATAGATAGATATGAGATAGATAGATAGATAGATAGATATGAGATAGATAGATAGATATGAGATAGATAGATAGATATGAGATAGATAGATAGATATGAGATAGATATGAGATAGATAGATAGATAGATAGATATGAGATAGATAGATAGATAGATAGATAGATATGAGATAGATAGATAGATATGAGATAGATAGATAGATAGATATGAGATAGATAGATAGATAGATAGATATGAGATAGATAGATAGATATAAGATAGATAGATATGAGATAGATAGATAGATAGATAGATATGAGATAGATAGATAGATATGAGATAGATAGATATGAGATAGATAGATAGATATGAGATAGATAGATATGAGATAGATAGATAGATAGATATGAGATAGATAGATATGAGATAGATAGATAGATAGATAGATATGAGATAGAAGAAAAATCTTGTCCACAGCACCAAAGTTCATGAAAAAATATGTGTTTTTATTCCATAAAAGGTGTCATTACAACAGCGACGTTTCAGTCAGCTCAACCTGACCTTTCTCAAGCCAGAGACCTTGAGAAAGGTCAGGTTGAGCTGACTGAAACGTCGCTGTTGTATTGACACCTTTTATGGAATAAAAACACATATTTTTTCATGAACTTTGGTGCTGTGGACAAGATTTTTCTTCTGTTTGAACGATGATCCCCTAACCAAGGATCCAGGAGCTGCGTGCACCCCCTTACGATTATTATTTTTTCTTCAATTTGGCTGTGCTGTTCTTCTTCTATTACTAGATATGAGATAGATAGATATGAGATAGATAAATACATAGATAGATATGAGATAGATAGATGGATACATAGCTGTGGTGGCCCAGTATGGGAGATGTTACCCCGTACCCTTGCTGTCCTGTCAGGCAGTCTCCTTCAGTGTCCCCGGGGCCCCTTGCACCTGTTTCCCCCCTGTACATATGTTCTGCAGTGTATTGTATTATAAAATGTGTTGTATCTTTAAGAGTTATACCATGTGATTGTTACCCAGGAGGTACCAGTGACCAGGTGATCCTAAGAGTGACCTATAGGCTCCCTGCTAGTCTCCCCCATATAAGCCCTGGGTGGAGCTTCTCTCTCTCTTCCTGCTGAGGTCCAGTGGAGTCTTGTCTAGTGTGTGTGTCCAGAGTATTGGAGACCTCAAAGTCCAGTCCTGCAGCCGCCATCAAGTCAAGTAAGATAAAGTCACAGCTTTATGAGTCAAGTCAGTCCCTGTCATCTGTCAAGTCAGCGTGGTCTGCATTCAATTGTCCAGTCCTACTACAAGTCCCAGCAAGCCCTTAACCCCTTAAGGACTCAGGGTTTTTCAGTTTTTGCACTTTCGTTTTTTCCTCCTTACCTTTTAAAAATCATAACCCTTTAAGTTTTCCACCTAAAAATCCATATTATGGCTTATTTTTTGCGTCGCCAATTCTGCTTTGCAGTGACATTAGTCATTTTACACAAAAATGCACGGCGAAACGGAAAAAAAAATCATTGTGTGACAAAATCGAAGAAAAAACACCATTTTGTAACTTTTGGGGCCTTCCGTTTGTACGCAGTGCATATTTCGGTAAAAATTACACCTTATCATTATTCTGTAGGTTCATACGGTTAAAATGATCCCCTACTTATATAGGTTTGATTTTGTCGCACTTCTGTAAAAAATCATAACTACATGCAGGAAAATGTATACGTTTAAAAATGTCATCTTCTGACCCCTATAACTTTTTTATTTTTCCACGTACAGGGCGGTATGAGGACTCATTTTTTGCGCCGTGATCTGAAGTTTTTATCGGTATGATTTTTGTTTTGATCGGACTTTTTGATCACTTTTTATTTATTTTTTAATGGTATAAAAAGTGACCAAAATACGCTTTTTTGGACTTTGGAATTTTTTTGCGCGTACGCCATTGACCGTGCGGTTTAATTAATGATATATTTTTATAGTTCGGACATTTACGCACGCGGCGATACCATATATGTTTATTTTTCTTTTTTTTTTACACTGTTTTATTTTTTTTATGGGAAAAGGGGGGTGATTCAAACTTTTATTAGGGAAGGGGTTAAATGACCTTTATTAACACTTTTTTTTTACATTTTTTTTTGCAGTGTTATAGGTCCCATAGGGACCTATAACACTGCACACACTGATCTCTCATACTGATCATTGTTATCCCATAGGGACCTATAACACTGCACACACTGATCTCTCATACTGATCATTGTTATCCCATAGGGACCTATAACACTGCACACACTGATCTCCTATGCTGATCACAGGCGTGCATTAACACGCCTGTGATCAGCATTATCGGCGCTTGACTGCTCCTGCCTGGATCTCAGGCACGGAGCAGTCATTCGCCGATCGGACACCGAGGAGGCAGGTAGGGGCCCTCCCGGTGTCCGGTCAGCTGTTCGGGACGCCGCAATTTCACCGCGGCGGTCCCGAACAGCCCGACTGAGCAGCCGGGTCACTTTCACTTTAGGACCGGCAGTCAGCTTTGACCGCCGCTTCTAAAGGGTTAATACCGCACATCGCCGCGATCAGCGATGTGTGGTATTAGCCGCGGGTCCCGGCCGTTGATGAGTGTCGGGACCGACGCAATATGATGCGGGATCGTGGCGCGATCCCGCTTCATATCGCGGGAGCCGGAGCAGGACGTAAATATACGTCCTGCGTCGTTAAGGGGTTAAGGTCTCTTACTGGTCACCTCCTTGGTGAACTGTATAGACTTTACCCTCTGTCTACCCTCAGTAAAGCTACCGTTATCCGTAACTTGGCGTCGGAGTCTCTAATGCCCCAGTGCCTCGCCCAGGATCCAGCGGCATACCTTTGGGTGGTTATAGGCTAAACCACGTCCTGGCGTCACGAATACAAAGGGTTAATGCCATCTGCCCCTAGGGTAACAACATCTGCCCTGCACCACACACCCCGCTACCACATAGCTAAATAGGAGATAGATATGAGCTAGATAGATACAGTAGATAGATAGACAATCTTGCCAAAACCTTTTTAACTTTGAAACCACACGGCCCGCTCTAGTCCCCAAAGGGTCTATCCTCCACACCTCCAAAAGAAAAGTCCCCTCAGATGGGGAGAGTGGGAAATGACCATGACGTGCACTAAGTATTCCAGTATGCTTCACCCCAGATTAACCTGGCATCCCGCTGCCCCTGGGGTGTAGGAGTTCTGCAAACCTGATTTACAATCTCTGCAACTAATTGCCATTCACTGTCTATCAGCGCAGTCTGTTGCTACAGCAACCTATCACCCCGTGCCACCACCTATATCATTGTTATCATTTTATTCTCATACCAAATAGAATATTAGGGGAGAAATATAGCGCAAACCTCCCTATGCATATTGTGCCTGATATGGAAAGCTTAAAATATAGTAAAATGTATTAATATACTATCTATCTCATATCTATCTATCTCATATCTATCTGTCTATCTATCTCATATCTATCTATCTCATATCTATCTATCTCATATCTATCTATCTCATATCTATCTCATATCTATCTATCTCATATCTATCTCATATCTATCTATCTCATATCTATCTATCTCATATCTATCCATCTATCTATCTATCTCATATCTATCTCATATCTATCTATCTATTTCATATCTATCTATCTCATATCTATCTATCTCATATCTATCTATCTCATATCTATCTATCTCATATCTATCTCATATCTATCTATCTCATATCTATCTCATATCTATCTATCTATCTCATATCTATCTATCTCATATCTATCTCATATCTATCTATCTCATATCTATCCATTTATCTATCTATCTATCTCATATCTATCTCATATCTATCTATCTCATATCTATCTATCTATCTATCTCATATCTATCTATCTATCTCATATCTATCTATCTATCTATCTATCTATCTATCTCATATCTATCTCATATCTATCTATCTCATATCTATCTATTTATCTATCTATCTCATATCTATCCATCTATCTATCTATCTATCTATCTAATATCTATCTATTTATCTATCTATCTCATATCTATCTATCTCATATCTATCTATCTATCTATCTATCTATCTCATATCTATCTATCTCATATCTATCTATCTCATATCTATCTATCTCATATCTATCTCATATCTATCTATCTCATATCTATCTCATATCTATCTATCTCATATCTATCTCATATCTATCTATCTCATATCTATCTATCTCATATCTATCCATCTATCTATCTATCTCATATCTATCTCATATCTATCTATCTATTTCATATCTATCTCATATCTATCTATCTCATATCTATCTATCTCATATCTATCTATCTCATATCTATCTATCTCATATCTATCTATCTCATATCTATCCATTTATCTATATATCTATCTATCTATCTATCTCATATCTATCTCATATCTATCTATCTCATATCTATCTATCTATCTCATATCTATCTATCTCATATCTATCTCATATCTATCTCATATCTATCTATCTCATATCTATCTATTTATCTATCTATCTCATATCTATCCATCTATCTATCTATCTATCTATCTAATATCTATCTATTTATCTATCTATCTCATATCTATCTATCTCATATCTATCTATCTATCTATCTCATATCTATCTATTTATCTATCTATCTCATATCTATCTATCTCATATCTATCTATCTATCTATCTATCTTTCTATCTATCTCATATCTATCTATCTCATATATCTATCTATCTATCTCATATCTATCTATCTCATATCTATCTATCTATCTCATATCTATCTCATATCTATCTCATATCTAACTATCTATCTATCTATCTCATATCTATCTATCTCATATCTATCTATCTATCTATCTTAAATCTATCTATCTATCTCATATCTATCTATTTATCTATCTATCTATCTCATATCTATCCATCTATCTATCTATCTATCTATCTATCTAATATCTATCTATTTATCTATCTATCTATCTCATATCTATCTATCTCATATCTATCTATCTATCTATCTCATATCTATCTATTTATCTATCTATCTCATATCGATCTATCTCATATCTATCTATCTATCTTTCTATCTATCTCATATCTATCTATCTCATATATCTATCTATCTATCTCATATCTATCTATCTCATATCTATCTATCTATCTATCTATCTATCTCATATCTATCTCATATCTATCTCATATCTAACTATCTATCTATCTATCTCATATCTATCTATCTCATATCTATCTATCTATCTATCTTAAATCTATCTATCTATCTCATATCTATCTCATATCTATCTATCTCATATATATACTATCTATTTATCTATCTCATATCTATCTATCTCATATCTATCTATCTCATATCTATCTATCTATCTCATATTTATCTATCTCATATCTATCTATCTCATATCTATCTATCTCATATCTATCTATCTATCTCATATCTATCTATCTCATATCTATCTATCTCATATCTATCTATCTCATATCTATCTATCTATCTCATATCTATCTATCTATCTATCTATCTCATATCTATCTCATATCTATCTCATATCTATCTATCTCATATCTATCTCATATCTATCTATCTCATATCTATCTATCTCATATCTATCTATCTCATATCTATCTATCTCTCATATCTATCTATCTCATATCTATCTATCTATCTATCTATCTATCTCATATCTATCTATCTCATATCTATCTATCTATCTCATATCTATCTCATATCTATCTATCTCTCATATCTATCTATCTCTCTCTCTCATATATACATTGGGGGACATTTCCTAATCTAGTCTATTCTGGGCATGCTTATAGACCAGCGTATGTGCTAGTCTCCTGTCTATTATGCTCCTAATTTATCAAAGGTCTCACAGCCCTTGATAAATTCTGTGCTCAGACTTCAGGGTCTACAGCTTGAACTGCATTTAGACCTGCTCCAACATGGTCTGACATTTCAGTGTATTTTGGGCAGATGCACTTGATAAATTCAGCACCAATGCATTTTCTAATGCATTTCCATCTAAAATAGACTTGCATGCATCATGTTCTAAAAATCCTCTACAGCAAAAGTCGCAGAAAAGTCGCACATATTTAGACTGCGACTTTCTGTGCGACAAATTTAGACAAGAAAAACCAGTCTAAATCCTTTGATAAATCTCCCCCTATGTATCTATTTATTTATCTATCCATCTCATATCTATCTATCTATCTATCTATCTATCTCATATCTATCTATCTATTTATCTATCTATCTCATATCTATCTATCTCATATCTATCTCATATCTATCTATCTCATATCCATCTATCTCATATCTATCTATCTATCTATCTATCTATCTATCTATCTCTCTATCTCATATCTATCTATCTCATATCTATCTATCTATCTATCTCTCTATCTCATATCTATCTATCTCATATCTATCTATGTATCTATCTATCTCATATCTACTGTATCTATCTCATATCTATCTATCTATATATTCAAAGAAGTTCCGCAGCACTCTGATTCAGATGAATAGTGTTAGGCTTTATTCATCAAGTGAAATAGCGACGTTTCAACCGTCTCACACAGTGCTGCTGAACTTCTTTGAATATTTTGGGAGCCTTACCCGGGCTATACCAGTACCTGTAACACTGTAGAGGAGTGCGGTTCTCCTTCAAGACTATATCTATCTATCTATATTAATATATCTCATATCTATATATCTCATATCTATCTATCTATCTATCTATCTATCTATCTATCTCATATCTATCTCATATCTATCCATCTCATATCTATCTATCTATCTATCTATCTATCTCATATCTAAACGTAGAAAGAGCAGGAAAGCAGCACTCCAGGAAAAAAAGGTGCACGGGTGCCTACTGTGTCAGGTCCAGGTTGGGGACCCCTCCAAGATACAAAACCAAAATGAACAGTGGCACACCAAGTGTCAAAAAAGAAAGGTGGTTTATTCAAAAAAACGTGTTGGGCAACGTTTCAGCTGGCTCATCCGGCCATTTTTAAGCCGCATTCCCCCACAGTCCACAGACATGTTTACGTAATATAAGAAAATGGCCGGATGAGCCAGCTGAAACATTGCCCAACACGTTTTTTTTTTTAATAAACCACCTTTCTTTTTTGACACTTGGTGTGCCACTGTTCATTTTGGTTTTGTATCTCATATCTATCTATCTATCTATAAATCTATCTATCTATCTATCTATCTAATATCTATATATCTCATATCTATCTATCTATCTATCTATCTACCTCATATCTATCTATCTATCTATGTATCTATCTATCTCATATCTATCTATCTATCTCATATCTATCTATCTATCTATCTATCTACCTCATATCTATCTATCTATGTATCTATCTATCTATCTCATATCTATCTATCTCATATCTTGGATGTTCCAGACCCTGCCATGCTTACTGAACTGTTCACACAGAGGCATATTCACAGTGTAGGGTCCGTCCCAATGAGGCCACCTTATCGCGGTGGGACAGTCCAAGCTATTTGACCGCCGGCGGAGACAAATTTGCGAGCTAAGTGCCTCACTATTTCATAGTTTCACATTTGCATCTATTACACCATAGCTGTATAGCTCTCCATGTTTTATCTGCATGTTCATGTTTCGACTATATCCTTGTGCTAGCAGTGTGCTGCTGTATTCTTCTGTTGCTGTATATCTAGCCTAGTAGCGTGCACCTGTAGGCCAGGTCCATATAATAGTTTGGTATCAACTAAAGTGCTGGCTGACTTATTCTTTGTCTGTATCTCATATCTATCTATCTCATATCTATCTATTTCATATCTATCTATCTACCTACCTCATATCTATCTATCTATCTATCTCATATCTATCTATCTCATATCTATCTATCTATCTATCTCATATCTATCTATCTTTCTTTCTCATATCAATCTCTCTCTCATATCTACGTTGCTGCACATTGGGGTGAATAAAGACCCTTTTTTTCACTAATTTGGAGTGCCCCGCTTCTTTCTATTGGACTATTTGTTGCAGATCCTGGACCAGGATCCCGGGCAGGAGGGCACCTGGGCATTAACAGATTAGGAGTGCTGCTTTCCTTTTTTGTATATCTCCTATCTATCTATCTCATATCTATCTATCTATCTCATATCTATCTATCTCATATCTATCTATCTATCTATCTATCTATCTATCTCATATCTATCTATCTATTGTAACACTCATGTTTTCAGAGGACAGGAACCCCGGTGGATGTGGATCCGCTGGACCTGTGTGGCAGATGACTCTGACCGTACCAGGGAGTGGAGTCTAAGGTGCCGCTGGTTTTCACCAGAGCCCGCCACAAAGCGGGATGGACTTGCTGCGGCAGGCGACACCCAGGTCGCTACCCCTGGCACGGCTCGACCACACAGGCAGCTGAGGAGATGCGAGGCACAGGAGGGATAAGACAGCTCGTAGTCAGGATAGCAGAAGGTCAGGGCAGGCGGCACAGTAGCGTAGTCAGGAACGTAGCAAATGGTCAGTAGGCAGGTGGCAAGGAGCAAGGTCAGATCATGGAGCAAAGAATTAGATACACAGCAAGGCAATAACAGGAATGCTTTCTCTCAGGCTCAAGGCACCAAAGATCCGGCAGGGAAGTGAGGAGGGTGGAGGAATTTATCAATGAGCCACAGGTGAATTACACTAATGAGCACACTGGCCCTTTAAATCTTAAAGCTCCGGCGTGCACGCACCCTAGGGGACAGGGACCGACGCGTCAGAGCAGAGAGGCAGAAGCTCCAGGTGGGTGACGGACTGGGGCTTGCATGCAAGAGCGTCCCACGATGCGAGTCCCAGCCCCGCGGGCAGCAGCAGATAACGGGACCATGCACTCACGGCCAGTGTCTGCGGCTGGAGCGCATAACGTAACAGTACCCCCCCCCCCCCTTTGGTCTCCCCCTCCTTTTACGAGTCACAAAACTCCTGAGAAGGACCGTAACCCAGACAAGATTCCTCTGAGAAAAACGGTTTATGACAAGAGGCTTGAGGAGAGAGACGTGGAAGGAAATGGGAATACGTAATGTACCAGGTAGATGACGTTTGTAGGAGACAGGGTTGATTTTTGTAGAATCTGGAAGAGCCCAAGGTAGCAGGGGATCTTGAAGCGGCTATACTTGGATGGAAGCCGCACTATGTCACCAGGAGAGAAGGACAGAGGAGGTCTTCTACCTTTATCCGATTGCGCCTTCATGCGTGAAGAAGCCTGGGATAACGACTGTCGGGTCTGTTGCCAGATGGTAGAGAAGTCACGGACCAGCTCATCAACAGCAGGCACACCGGAGGAAACTGGGAGAGGAAGAGGAGGACGGAGATGGAGTCCGTAGACAACAAAAATGGTGGACGACCTCGTGGACTCGGAATCCTTATGATTATATGAGAATTCAGCCCAGGGAATCATCTTGGCGAGCTGAAACAAAATGAGGGTGGTAGGCCGAGAAGAAGTCCAGATTGATGTCCAGACGGTTACAAAGGGGTCGACAGAACTTAGAGACAAACTGCACACCTCAATCCGAAACGATATGCTGAGGAAGACCATGTAAATGAAAGACATGCAACAAGAAGAACTTCGCCAGCTGTGGGGCAGAAGGAAGCCCTGGTAGAGGAATGAAATGAGCCATCTTGGAAAACCGATCTACAATGACCCAGATGACAGTGTTATTATGAGATGGTGGCAAATCGGTGATGAAATCCATGGCGTTATGCGAACAGAGAGTCTCTGGAATGGGTAAAGGCTGTAAGAGTCCTGCAGGTCTCTGTCGAGGAGTTTTGTCACGGACACAAGTTTCACAGGAACGAATAAAATCAGAAACATCACGTTCAAAATGGGGCCACCAGTAGTGCCGTGAGATAAGAAGTAGAGTCTTGCATATTTCAGGATGTCCTGCTGTCAAGGAAGAATGACCCCATTTCAGGAACTGGCGTCTCAATCTGGCGGGCACAAAGGATTTTCCCGGAGGAACTTGCTGAATCTCATCAGGAGCGGCAGGAATCAAATGGTCAGGAGGAATAATATGCCTAGGCGTGGAGTCCAAACCAATGACGTCAGAGGACCTGGAGAGAAGATGAACCTAGAAAAGAAGAGTGACCACCTTGCCTGGCGGGGGTTCAAACGCTGAGCAGACTGAAGGTATAGAAGATTCTTATGGTCGGAGTAGATGCTGACCGGATGAGAAGAACCTTCCAATAAATGTCGCCATTCCTCCAAAGCTAGTTTGCTAGCGAGGAGTTCACAATCTCCAATGGAGTAATTCCTCTCAGCAGGAGAGAAGGTCTTGGAGAAGAACCCACAAGTTACACTCTTGCCCTTGGAGTAAGAACGGCACCCGCTCCAATAGATGAGGCATCAACCACCAAAGCAAGACCGGATCAGGTCTTGTAAGCACTGGAGCAGAGGCAAACACAGACTTTAAACGGGAGAAGGCCTCTTCAGCCTCTTGAAGCCAAGACTTAGGATTAGATGCCTTCTTAATGAGAGCCACAATTGGAGCAACCAAGGATGAAAAATGTGGGATAAACTGACGATAATAGTTTGCGAATCCCAGAAAGCGTTGAATAGCACATAGGCCGTAGGACGAGGCCAATCCAATACTGCAGACAATGTATCTGGATCCATCTGCAGGCTTTGGTAAGAGACAATGTAGCCAAGAAACAGAAGACTAGTCTTCTAAACAGGCATTTCTCCAGTTTGGTGTACAGAAGATTCTTCCGTAGTCGCTGAAGAACCTGACGAACATGAGTACGATGTTCCTCTAAGTTGGAAGAGAAGATCAGGATGTCATCTAGGTATACGACAACACAGGTGTAGAGAAGATCACGGAAGATGTCATTGACGAACTCCTGGAAAAAGGCTGGAGCATTGCAGAGACCAAAAGGCATTACAAGATACTCAAAATGTCCGTCACAAGTATTGAAGGCCGTTTTCCATTCATCTCCCTTGCGGATAAGAATGAGGTTATACGCACCGCGTAAGTCCAACTTGGAGAAGACCTTGACACCACGTAGACGGTGAAAAAGTTCAGAGATAAGAGGTAGAGGGTAATGGTTCTTGACTGTGATTTTGTTAAGTCCCTTGAAGTCAATGCATGGAGGGAGTGAGCCATCCTTCTTCCCTACAAAGAAGAAACCTGTTCCAGCAGGAAAGAGGACTTACAGATAAATCCCTTTTGGAGATTCTCCTGAATATACTCATCCTTGGCTTTCATCTCAGGAACCGATAGAGGGTATATCCTCCCACGAGGAGGAGTGGTACCAGGCAGAAGATCAATAGGGCAGTCGTAAGGACGATGTTTCTTGCAGAAAACGTCAGAGAAATCTTGGTAAGACCCGGCAAAGGAGGAAGACGAAAAACTATTTTAGACTGAACTGATTGGAGGCAAACATTTTGATAGGATTGTCCCCAACTAAGAATCTCTCCAGTTCTCCCATCCAGTTGCGGAGAATGGCGTTGCAGCCAAGGAAGTCCAAGAAGAATCTCTGAAGTACAGTGTGGCAGAAAATAGAATTTAATCTTTTCTGTGTGCAATACTCCCACTTGCATGACAAGAGATTCAGTATGGAAGTAAACCATACAGTCCAGATTTTGTCCATTAACAGAGGAGATGAACAAGGGCTTGGCAAGGTGAGTGACAGGAAGATGATAGTTGTGGACTAAAGCATCAATAAAGTCACCTGCTGATCCAGAATCCAAAAATGCTGTAGCGCTGAAGGAAGACTTGGCTGAAGCGAAGACTTGTACAGGAATAGTTAAGCATGGAGAGGTAGTATTCACACCCAGGGATGCCTCTCCCGCAAACCCTAGGTGCGAGCGTTTCCCGGATGCTGCGGGCGAGCTGTACAGTCCTTGAGGAAGTGCTCCGGGCTAGCACAATACAAACACAAATTCTCACTACGTCGTCATGACCTTTCCTGTTGCGTAAGACTAGAATGATCCACTTGCATAGCCTCTTCGACAAGAGGCGCAGGAAACAGAAGAGGTGGACGTTGAAACACGGCTGTTAAACGAGGATAGCTCCTTGTTTGGGCAGCTCCCCTCTCTAAGCGCAGTTCCTCCTGTCTCTCAGCAAAACGCACATCAATGTGAGTGGCCAAGTGGATAAGTTCAGTCAAAGAAGATGGAGGATCACGTTCTGCGAGGGCATCTTTAATCCTGCTTGACAGTCCTTTTTTAAATGTGGCACACAAGGCCTCATCATTCCATGCAAGTTCAGAGGCTAGAGTGGGGAATTGAACCGCATAGTCACCAACGGAAGAATTCCCTTGACATAGGTTCAGCAAAGTTGTCTCAGCAGAAGAGGCACGTGCAGGTTCCTTAAAGACACTGCGAAATTCTGCCAAGAAGGCCAACAAATTGGAGGATACCGGATCACCACGGTCCCAAAGGGGTGTAGCCCAAGCCAGGGCTTTACCGGACAGTAGTCAAAGGCCACCTTCGCACGTTCCGTTGGAAACTGTTCAGACATGAGCTCCAAATGCATGGAGCACTGTCTAATGAAGCCTCTGCATGACTTGGAATCACCATCATACTGAGAAGGTAGCGGCAGACGTAGCTGGGAGCCAGAAGACACCGCAGGAACCGGTGGTGGGAGTGGGCCAGGTTGCGGTACCCGCTGCTGTTGTAAGGCCAAAAGCTGTTGAGAAAGTTGCTGCGCCTGTTGGGCCAACTGCTGCGACTGAGGTACCACAACGGAGAGAAGATCCGTGACTTCAGGCAGGGGTACCTCAGCGTGATCTATGGCCGAATCTTACTGTAACTCTCACGTTTCAGAAGACAGGAACCCCGGTGGACGTGGGTCTGTGTGGCAGATGACACGGACCGTACCAGGGAGCGGAGTCTAAGGTGCCGTTGGTTTTCACGAGAGCCCGCCGTAAAGCAGGATGGACTTGGTGTGGCAGGTGGCACCCAGGTCGCCACCCCTGGCATGGCTCGACCACACAGGCGGCTGAGGAGATGCGAGGCACAGGAGGGATAAGACAACTCATAGTGAGGATAGCAGAAGGTCAGGGTAGGCAGCACAGTAGCGTAGTCAGGAACGTAGCAAATGGTTAGTAGGCAGGCGGCAGGGAGCAAGGTCAGGTCACGGAGCAAAGTATCAGATACACAGCAAGGCAATAACAGGAATGCTTTCTCTCAGGCTCAAGGCAACAAAGATCCGGCAGGGAAGTGAGGAGGGTGGAAGAATTTATCAATGAGCCACAGGTGAATTACACTAATGAGCGCACTTGCCCTTTAAATCTTAAAGCCCCGGCACACGCATGCCGTAGGGGACGGGAACACGCACACCGGCGCAGAGAGCCAGAGGCGGGGGTAGGAGAATCACCAGGTGAGTGACAGACTGGGGCTCGCATGCGGACACGCCCCGCCGGCAGCAGCAGGGACCATGCACACACGGCCAGCATATGCGGCCGGCACGCATAACGTAACATCTATCTATTTATCTTCCATCCCTCAATCTCTGTAGTCTCACACTCCTAGAAAGCAGGCTTCCAAAGGATTTCTTGCCGCCTGAGCTCAGTCTGTAAATATAATTTCCCACAGTCTCCAGTGGAGACAAGAATATCTCCATGTGTTACTATGAGCATTAACACAAGTATAACACCAAGGAGAAGGTGAATACAAAACAAAAGGAATCCTCTAGAGGGTTGTTATCCCGCTCCTCCTCTTCTCCCACATCACTTTATAACTAGACACTAAAGATACTGGAAAAGCTGGGTGACAGCCCATCGTGGAAGGTGCAGTCATATTGGTCGTCCCTGTGTTTTCCAAGTTACATATATGGCAACAAAAAGTCTGAATATGTAATTGTTGCTACACGTGAAAAAGATATTCCATAAGAAGCCATAGGCTACAGTCACATGTTCTGTATAACTAGTACAGTATAGTAGTTGTAGTTGTACTCTGGCCCTATTTCCTTAGAGAGCCCAAAGGCCAAACCACCATATGAGAAGACAACAATATTATAAATATCACATGGTAGGTGGGGTCTCGGTTCCTGTTTTGGTCTAGGGCCCATATATCCCTGAAAGAGAAAGAAGAGTAGAGATGCTATTCAGGGTCTGTTAGGGTCTATTCACACGGTGGAATTTCAGAAGGTTCAATGGGAGTGCGGAATCCAATAGATGTCTATGGGCTTTAATTTGAGGTGGAATTCCATAAGCAGAATTTCAGAAGGTTGAATGGTATTGTGTAATCTCATAGATGTCTTTGGGCTTTAATTTGAGGAGGAATTCCGTAAGCAGAATTTCAGAAGGGGGAAAGGGAGTGCGGAATCCCATAGAAGTCTATGGGCTTTAATTTGAGGTGGAAATTCCGCCGTGTGAATAGACCCTAACCTTTTTGGTCCCTATAACGGCTGCAATTTCTGATTGTCCCCTCTGGGAACCCATTTGCTACTAATAGAAGACTCAAGAACTGATGTTTCCAGACATGTTTTGCAAAATTTCATAGGTTACAATGTTACATAAACTCTCCAAGAAACCAAAACCCATCCCGTCATTGCCTTGTTATGAGCGGCCCAGGACGGAGCAGGTCTGCACTTGTCCAAGCTTCCAAAAGCTTGCCATCACTGGGAGCCTAGACGTAAGGCGCGTCCCAATGTACGTGATGAGCACAGGATGAGACCGTTCCTGCCCGGCTTTGGCCAAGAGAGTTGTGATGTCATGGGCCTCACATTCCAGTGCCCAAAACAAGTATTTGCTTACTTCTGGTGTCTCCTGGGACATTCTTTCAATAAACTCCCCACATTCCTTCAGCAGCCGGCTTGTCTCAGCCAGTAACCTAATCCTAAAACAACCAACCTGACCTAAACCCAGAAATAGGCAGGAAGGACTGAAACCAGACTGGAACCAGTGCAACCCGGGTCCAGTCTTCAGCTCTACCCTGCAGCACCATGTTCTCTGCCAATACTCCGCCCTGGGGAGAAGACAATGTCCTGAACCGCACAGGACATCCAAATTTTCCCTTTTGGGTGACACTGAATCTTAGCTTTATTCTTTTAAAGGAAGTTTCATGTTTTATGTACACAAAGTGTGTACTGTATATGAATAAAAAAAGCTTTACAAATGTATACTCTCAGTAGACACAATTGTATTCAGTCTGGACAATGCTCTGTAAGCTGCACAGCCTGGACTCCAGACTGATACATTGTACATAGCTAGTCCTGCTCTCAGCTGAGAATTGGTTACAATTGTATCCAGTCTAGACAATGCTCTGTGAGCTAAACAGCCTGGACTCCAGACTGATACATTGTACATAGCTAGTCCTGCCCTCAGCTGAGAAGTGATACAATTGTATATAGTCTAGACAATGCTCTGTGAGCTAAACATCCTGGACTCCATACTGATACATTGTACATAGCTAGTCCTGCCCTCAGCTGAGAAGTGATACAATTGTATATAGTCTAGACAATGCTCTGTGAGCTAAACATCCTGGACTCCATACTGATACATTGTACATAGCTCGTCCTGCCCTCAGCTGAGAAGTGATACAATTGTATCCAGTCTAGACAATGCTCTGTGAGCTAAACAATCTGGACTCCAGACTGATACATTGTACATAGCTAGTCCTGCTCTCAGCTTAGAAGTGATACAATTGTATCCAGTCTAGACAATGCTCTGTGAGCTAAACATCCTGGACTCCAGACTGATACATTGTACATAGCTAGTCCTGCCCTCAGCTGAGAAGTGATACAATTGTATCCAGTCTAGACAATGCTCTGTGAGCTAAACATCCTGGACTCCAGACTGATACATTGTATATAGTTAGTCCTGCTCTCAGCTGAGAAGTGATATAACTGTATCCAGTCTAGACAATGCTCTGTGAGCTAAACATCCTGGACTCCAGACTGATACATTGTACATAGCTAGTCCTGCTCTCAGCTGAGAAGTGATACAACTGTATCCAGTCTAGACAATGCTCTGTGAGCTAAACATCCTGGACTCCAGACTGATACATTGTATATAGCTAGTCCTGCTCTCAGCTGAGAAGTGATACAACTGTATCCAGTCTAGACAATGCTCTGTGAGCTAAACAGCCTGGACTCCAGACTGATACATTGTATATAGCTAGTCCTGCTCTCAGTTGAGAAGATGATACAGTTGTATCCAGTCTAGACAATGCTCTGTGAGCCAAACATTCCGCTAGCGGAATTCCGCAAGCGGAAATTCAGAAGTGTGAACGGGAGTGTGGAATCCCATAGAAGAGGGCTTTATTTGAGGCGGAATTCCGCAAGCGGAAATTCTGTTGTGTCAATAGACCCTTACTGGCACTCATGTGGGCACAGAGTACTATATGAACAATTCACATTGCACGTGCCTAAACTTTATTCATAATACAGTCAGATTTGGGAGGAGTGGCTATGATAAAGAGGGGTGGAGCTAGGGTAGAGTATTTGTTTCTATGATGGCGGCCCCTGAACTGAAGATGTGCGTCTCTGTCTCTAGAGGACCTGTATTACACAGAAGACCCATTTATGCGAATGGGCACAGCGTAATGCTTCACTTTCCCTGTGGTGGCGCTGCAGAGGATCACTGGGGATCACAGCAGAGTGGAGAGTTCATTGTCAAAGGACAAGTAGAAATTGGCCAAAATGGAGGCCCCCTTTAAAGAGACATCTCCTAATATAATTCAATTCAGAATGATTGATCGATAAGGTCTTTGTAATGAGCCAGGCCCGGGACCCTCCAGCATCCATTACAGTTCCTCCTCAGTGATCCTGCTGTTTGTTATTCTAGTAGGGTTTTTCATGGGTTTTTATTTATTTTATTTTTTTATTTTCCTTTCAGTAGAGCGACAATACTGAGCGGCTATAATCTCCGCAGAGTCCACCTCGTGGCTTCTTCTACCTTTAGGTTGACAACCGTGCTGTCATTTCTTTGGAGATAGGAAGCATTTCTTGCTGTAATTTGTTAATAAGTCTTCGGGGCCGGTGGTTGCCATAGCAACAGATAACCGGTTTAATAGTAAATTCATGCAGATCCCGCATTCGGCACAACATAGAAATGTTGGATACACACAGTCATGTAGAATGGGGGGGAGCAAAGACATAAAGGTGAAGGCGAGACTTAACTACTACTCCCATCATTGAGACTAAATCAATAAACAGGTTTTATTTATATGTATATATATATATATATATGTATATTTCTATATGTATTCATTTATCTATTTATTTATTTATCTATCTATTTATTTGTTTATTTATTTATAATTTTTTGGGCAGATAAGAAACAAGAGATGATACGGAAACATGACCGCCGTCCGACAGTTCTCCCCAATGGGGTCATTGCTAATGTAATAAATAGCTACACCGACCTACCACATAGGATTGTATGTTAAACCTTGTACCCTGCAACAATCCAAAAAATAAAATAAACCCCCTCCTGTACCAGATTATATGATTATTTGACCAACCTCAGAGTACCCCCATAGACGAGCACCCCACAATACGTGTATACCAGTGACAGCCACAGGGTCAATATACTAAAACCCCCAATAGAGACAGCCAGTGTCCCTATTGTTCCAAGGTGTGTACCCTACAAGTGCAAACCAGAGTGCCCAAACGTGGCAGCCTTAACCCCCTATAGGTTTTACCCCCTGTATCTGTAAATGGCAGCCACAATACTGTCATAATGTCCCATACAAAATATTAGCCACAGTGCCCCGGAAAATGACAACCACAATACCCTCAAAGTGCAAGGCACTATACACTCAGAGTACTCAATAAATACTCTCAAAGTGTCAGCCACAATACTCACAAAGTACTAACCATAGTACCCACCACAGTACCAACCACAATACCCACAAAGTACCAACCACAATACCCACAAAGTACCAAACACAATACCCACAAAGTACTAACCACAGTACCCACCACAGTACCAACCACAATACCCACAAAGTACCAACCACAATACCCACAAAGTACCAACAACAATACTCATAAAGAAACCAACCACAATACCCACAAAGTACCAACAACAATACTCATAAAGAAACCAACCACAATACCCACAAAGTACCAACAATAATACCCATAAAGTACCAACCACAATACCCACAAAGTACCAACAACAATACCCGTAAAGTACCAACCACAAAACCCACAAAGTACCAACAACAATACCCGTAAAGTACCAACCACAATACCCACAAAGTACCAACAACAATACCCGTAAAGTACCAACCACAATACCCACAAAGTACCAACAACAATACCCGCAAAGTACCAGCCACAGTACCCACAAAGTACCAACCACAATACCCACAAAGTACTAAAACAATACCCGTAAAGTACCAACCACAATACCCACAAAGTACAAACAACAATACCCGTAAAGTACCAACCACAATACCCACAACGTACCAACAACAATACCCACAAAGTACCAGCCACAGTACCCACAAAGTACCAACCACAATACCCACAAAGTACCAACCACAATACCCACAAAGTACCAATGACAATACCCGTAAAGTACCAACCACAATACCCACAAAGTACCAACCACAATACCCACAAAGTACCAACTACAATACCCACAAAGTACCAGCAACAATACCCTTAAAGTACCAACCACAATACCCTCAAAGTGTCAGCCACAATACTTTCAAAGTACCAACCAGATTACCTTCAAAGTAATAACACCAATACACTCAAAGGGGGAGATTTATGAAAACCTGTGTAGGGGATGAATGGTGTAAAGGCCTCTTGAAATGAAATCTGAAGCTGCTATTGGCAACTGCACCACTTTTCCTCTACACAGGTTTTGTTAAATCCCCAAAAGTTTCCAACCCACATAAAGTTACCAAAAACTTTTGATATAATGTAGATAATACTATAATATGTGTATTTATAATATACATTTATTTAAAATGTTTTATATTTTTGGGTGAAAAAATGCTGTCCCTGCAGCTAATACCTGTGTGTGTCTCTATGAGAAA
This sequence comes from Hyla sarda, assembly GCF_029499605.1. NCBI lineage: Eukaryota > Metazoa > Chordata > Amphibia > Anura > Hylidae > Hyla > Hyla sarda. The sequence continues at coordinate 497,585,373 of NC_079190.1, forward strand.
ACCAAATACAGGAAATGAGGGCAGGACAAACAGGGCTCTGTGCAGGCTTATGGCTTGTCAATCACCCTTATGTGTGAGCTGGGAGCATGTAGCAGAGCCTCACTGCAGAGCCCTGCTTGTCCTCAGTGTACAGAGCCCTGCTTGTCCTCAGTGTACAGAGCCCTGCTTGTCCTGGGTGTACAAAGGCACCGCTTGTCCTCAGTGTACAGAGCCACCGCTTGTCCTCAGTGTACACAGTCCTGCTTGTCCTCAGTGTACACAGCCCTGCTTGTCCTCAGTGTACAGAACCCTGCTTGTCCTCAGTGTACAGAACCCTGCTTGTCCTCAGTGTACAGAACCCTGCTTGTCCTCAGTGTACAGAGCCACCGCTTGTCCTCAGTGTACAGAGCCCTGCTTGTCCTCATTGTACACAGCCCTGCATGTCCTCAGTGTACACAGTCCTGCTTGTCCTCAGTGTACAGAGCCCTGCTTGTCCTCAGTGTAAAGAGCCCTGCTTGTCCTCAGTGTACAGAGCCCTGCTTGTCCTCAGTGTACAGGGCCCTGCTTGTCCTCAGTGTACAGAGCCCTGCTTGTCCTCAGTGCACAGAGCCCTGCTTGTCCTCAGTGCACAGAGCCCTGCTTGTCCTCAGTGTACAGAGCCCTGCTTGTCCTCAGTGTACAGAGCCCTGCTTGTCCTCAGTGTACAGAGCCCTGCTTGTCCTCAGTGTACAGTGCCCTGCTTGTCCTCAGTGTACAGAGCCCTGCTTGTCCTTAGTGTACAGAGCCCTGCTTGTCCTCAGTGTACAGATCCCTGCTTGTCCTCAGTGTACATGGCCCTGCTTGTCCTCAGTGTACAGAGCCTGGCTTGTCCTCAGTGTACAGTGCCCTGCTTATCCTCAGTGCACAGAGCCCTGCTTGTCCTCAGTGTACAGAGCCCTGCTTGTCTTCAGTGTACAGAGCCCTGCTTGTCCTCAGTGTGCAGAGCCCTGCTTGTCCTAAGTATACAGGGCCCTGCTTGTCCTCAGTATACAGAGCCCTGCTTGTCCTCAGTGTACAGAGCCCTGCTTGTCCTCAGTGTACAGAGCCCTGCTTGTCCTCAGTGTACAGAGCCCTGCTTGTCCTCAGTGTACAGAGCCCTGCTTGTCCTCAGTGTACAGAGCCCTGCTTGTCCTCAGTGTACAGAGCCCTGGCTTGTCCTCAGTGTACAGAGCCCTGCTTGTCCTCAGTATACAGTGCCCTGCTTGTCCTCAGTGTACAGAGCCCTGCTTGTCCTTAGTATACAGTGCCCTGCTTGTCCTCGGTGTACAGGGCCCTGCTTGTCCTTAGTATACAGTGCCCTGCTTGTCCTTGGTGTACAGATCCCTGCTTGTCCTTAGTGTACAGAGCCCTGCTTGTTCTCAGTGTAAAGAGCCCTGCTTGTCCTTAGTGTACAGATCCCTGCTTGTCCTCAGTGTACAGAGCCCTGATTGTCCTTAGTATACAGTGCCCTGCTTGTCCTCGGTGTACAGAGCCCTGCTTGTCCTCAGTGTACAGAGCCCTGCTTGTCCTCAGTATACAGTGCCCTGCTTGTCCTCAGTGTACAGAGCCCTGCTTGTCCTCAGTGTACAGAGCCCTGTTTGTCCTCAGAGTACAGAGCCCTGCTTGTCTTCAGTGTACAGAGCCCTTCTTGTCCTCAGTGTACAGAGCCCTGCTTGTCCTCAGTGTACAGAGCCCTGCTTGTCCTCAGTGTACAGAGCCCTGCTTGTCCTCAGCGTACAGAGCCCTGCTTGTCCTTAGTATACAGTGCCCTGCTTGCCCTTACTGCACAGAGCCCTGCTGGTCCTGCCCTCACTGCCTGTATTTGGATTCCTCAGAGAGGCACACAGGCAATAGCTGCAGGGACAAAAATATTTACATTTTTTAACCAATGTATATTATAAATATACATATAATGGTATCATCTACATTTTCTAAAAAGTTTTTGTTAATGACAGGTACACTTTAAGGTCCATTTCCAGACTACTTAAAATATAATTAAACAATAGAGATATATGCCCAGACTCTGTGAGAAAAAGTGGAGTGATTTCCCCACAGCAACCAATCACAGCTCAGCTAACGAGCTCTGATAGAATAAAACTTGATCTGTGATTTGTTGCAAAAATTGATTGGTGAGAAAATCACTCACTTTTTCTCTCACACAGTTTGACAAATCTGGGCCATAATGCTTTTTGTGGCCTCCTTGGTAGAGGAAGGTTGTGTGCCCCCTATTATACAGCCAAAGGAAATGTTACATTGGATAGCCTGCGATGTTTTGTTTCTTTATAATTCTGAGTTAATAATTCTGACAATACCCTCCAAGTACTAACCCCAAAACCCTCAAATCATCAACCATAATACCCTAAAAATGTCAGCTACAATACCCTGAGTACCAACATTAATACCCTGTAAAGTGCCAACCACAATATCCTCAAAGTAACAACAGCAATACCATCAAAGTATCAACCTCAGTGCCCTCAAAGTAACACCTACAATAACCTCCAGTATTAACCACAATACCCTCAAAGCACCAACCATAATACCCTAAAAATGTCAGCTACAATACCCTGAGTACCAACATTAATACCCTGTGAATTGCCAACCACAATATCCTCAAAGTAACAACATCAATACCATCAAAGTACCAACCTCAGTACCCTCAAAGTAACACCTACAATAACCTCAACGTATCATCCACAATATCCTCAGATGGCCAACATCAATACCCTCAAGGTGTCAACTGAAAGGTTCTCTTTCTACTCAGTACCCTGGCTCCATCAACCACAATACCATCAAAGTGCCAGCCACAATTACTTCAAAATACCAACCACAATAACCGCAAAGTAGAAACATCAATAGCATCAAAGTGTCACCCACCATACCCTTAAAGGGGTACTCCGCCCCTGGAATCTTATCCCCTATACAAAGGATAGGGGATAAGATGTCAGATCGCCGCGGTCCCACTGCTGGGGACCCCCAGGATCGCCGCTGCGGCACCCCGCCAACATTACTGCACAGAGCGAGTTCGCTCTGTGTGTAATGACGGGCGATACGGAGCAGCGTGACGTCATGGCTCCGCCCCTCATGACATCATGGCCCGTCCCCTTAATGCAAGTCTATGGCAGGGGCCGTGACGACCGCCACGCCCCCTCCCATAGACTTGTATTGAGGGGCGGAGCCGTGACGTAACGATGCTCCGGACCCTCTATTGCCCGTCATTACGTGCAGAGCGATCTCGCTCTGCGCAGTAATGATAGCGGGGTGCTACAGCGGCGATCCCCGGGGTCCCCAGCAGCGGGACCCCGGCGATCTGACATCTTATCCCCTATCCTTTAGATAGGGGATAAGATGTCTAGGGGCGGAGTACCGCTTTAAAGGGGAACTCCAGTGAAAAGCTATTTTTTTTTTTTCAAATTATCTGGTGCCAGAAAGTTAAACAGATTTGTAAATTACGTCTATTTAAAAATCTTAATCCTTCCAGTACTTATCAGCTGCTATATGCTCCACAGGAAGTTCTTTTCTTTTTGAATTTCTTTTATGTCCGACCACAGTGCTCTCTGCTGACACCTCTGTCCATGCCAGGAACTGTCCAGAGCAGGAGAGGTTTGCTATGGGTATTTGCTCCCACTCTGGATAGTTCCTAAAATGGACAGAGGTGTCAGCAGAGAGCACTGTGGTCGGACATAAAAGAAATTCAAAAAGAAAAGAATTTCCTGTGGAGCATATAGCAGCTGATAAGTACTGGAAGGATTAAGATTTTTCAATAGAAGTACAAACCACAATACCCTCAAAGTGTCCCACAAAGTACTAACCACAATATTCCCAAAGCTCCAGCCACAATACCCTCAAAGCACAAACCACAACACCTTCAAAGTACCAACCTCTGTACCCTCAAAGTACCAACCAAAATATACTCAAAGTATCACCTACAATAACCTCAAAGCATCAGCCACAATACCTCCAGATGGCCAACATCAATACCCTCAAAGTGTCAAACAAAGTGACCTTATAAGTGTTTTACACAGTACTGCCACTCTGCCCCATACAAATGGCGCCAACTACTCTAAATCCCAAACACAGTGCTCTTAAAAGTTTTATCTGCCACTAGCAGTGCTCAATTTTTTTTTTACTATAAGAAAAACCATAAACTGATGTCTGTGTCTCAGGGAGAATAGAGGGGTGAGTGTGCTGCTGGAAGTTGTTTAAATAAATGTTGTTCCTACAGTGCCTCTAAAGGCAATAGAGAGTATTGCAGGCCATCCAATAAAATCAGTCGATGTTTTTTTAATTCCCATAAATGCCAAGAACCAAACTGAAAAATGACTGTAAATAACAGTGAACGAAATAAACAACCCCTTTAAGGGCCATTTTCCCGCTACTTAAAATATAATAAAACAATAGAGAATAGAGATATAATGCTCTCTGGGGCCTCCTTGGTTTAGGAAGTGTTGCGTGGCACCCCCCCCCCGATCTGCAGCCGAAGTTAACATCTACTTGGATTGCCGGGGATGTTTTGTTTCTTTTTTAATTCTGAGATAAAAAGAGAAATGTCAGCCTTCTGAAGGAACACGCGGCACACGATGCTCTCTTTCTACAGCAAATGTCACCTGTCAGGGGTCAGCCAATTATTTTGTGCCACCAGAAGAAGCACATTGCGAGCACGTTGTAAATCGGTCTCCAGTGTGCAGCTAAGAAAATAAGATCAAACTCTTATAAAAAAAAAAGAAAAAAAGACGAGGATAGATGGACTATAAGACGGAACAACAAAAAAAAAAAAGTTAAAAAAAATAAGGAACCGAAGATTGCAGCTGTGAGAACCTGATAAGGCACCGCCACACTATGTATAAAGGACAGTAATAGCCAAATTTACTATAACTTTATTAGAGAATTAATATTAGGGAGCAGCATTATATGAGTTATATTCTTGTACATAGGGGGCAGTATTATAGTAGTTATATTCTTGTATATAGGAGCAGTATTATAGTAGTTATATTCTTGTATATAGGAGCAGTATTATAGTAGTTATATTCTTGTATATAGGAGCAGTATTATAGTAGTTATATTCTTGTATATAGGAGCAGTATTATAGTAGTTATATTCTTGTATATAGGAGCAGTATTATAGTAGTTATATTCTTGTATATAGGAGCAGTATTATATGAGTTATATTCTTGTACATAGGGGGCAGTATTATAGTAGTTCTATTCTTGTATATAGGAGCAGTATTATAGTAGTTATATTCTTGTATATAGGAGCAGTATTATAGTAGTTATATTCTTGTATATAGGAGCAGTATTATAGTAGTTATATTCTTGTATATAGGGGCAGTATTATAGTAGTTATATTCTTGTATATAGGAGCAGTATTATAGTAGTTATATTCTTGTATATAGGAGCAGTATTATAGTAGTTATATTCTTGTATATAGGAGCAGTATTATAGTAGTTATATTCTTGTATATAGGAGCAGTATTATAGTAGTTATATTCTTGAATATAGGGGGCAGTATTATAGTAGTTATATTCTTGTATATAGGAGCAGTATTATAGTAGTTATATTCTTGTATATGTCACGATTCGGCTGGCAGGAGGTGGATCCTCTGTGCCAGAGAGGGATTGGCGTGGACCGTGCTAGTGGACCGGTTCTAAGTTACTACTGGTATTCACCAGAGCCCGCCACACAGCGGGATGGTCTTGCAGCGGCGGTAGTAACCAGGTCGTATCCACTAGCAACGGCTCAACCTCTCTGACTGCTGAAGATAGGCGCGGTACAAGGGAGTAGACAAGAGCAAGGTCGGACGTAGCAGAAGGTCGGGGCAGGCAGCAAGGATCGTAGTCAGGGGCAATGGCAGGAGGTCTGGAACACAGGCTAGGAACACACTAGGAAACGCTTTCACTGGCACAATGGCAACAAGATCCGGCGAGGGAGTGCAGGGGAAGTGAGGTATACATAGGGAGTGCACAGGTGAACACACTAATTAGACCAACTGCGCCAATCAGTGGCGCAGTGGCCCTTTAAATCGCAGAGACCCGGCGCACGCGCGCCCTAGGGAGCGGGGCCGCGCGCGCCGGGACAGGACCGACGGAGAGCGAGTCAGGTACGGGAGCCGGGGTGCGCATCGCGAGCGGGCGCCACCCGCATCGCGAATCGCATCCCGGCTGGGGGCGGTATCGCAGCGCACCCGGTCAGTAGATCTGACCGGGGCGCTGCAGTAGCGAGGATGTTGCGAGCGCTCCGGGGAGGAGCGGGGACCCGGAGCGCTCGGCGTAACAGTATATAGGAGCAGTATTATAGTAGTTATATTCTTGTATATAGGAGAAGTATTATAGTAGTTATATTCTTGTATATAGGAGCAGTATTATAGTAGTTATATTCTTGTATATAGGAGCAGTATTATAGTAGTTATATTCTTGTATATAGGAGCAGTATTATAGTAGTTATATTCTTGTATATAGGAGGCAGTATTATAGTAGTTATATTCTTGTATATAGGAGCAGTATTATAGTAGTTATATTCTTGTATATAGGAGTAATATTCTTGTATATAGGGGCAGTATTATAGTAGTTATATTCTTGTATATAGGAGCAGTATTATATTAGTTATATTCTTGTATATAGGAGCAGTATTATAGTAGTTCTATTCTTGTATATAGGAGCAGTATTATAGTAGTTATATTCTTGTATATAGGAGACAGTATTATAGTAGTTATATTCTTGTATATAGGATCAGTATTATAGTAGTTATATTCTTGTATATAGGAGCAGTATTATAGTAGTTATATTCTTGTATATAGGAGCAGTATTATAGTAGTTATATTCTTGTTTATAGGAGGCAGTATTATAGTAATTATATTCTTGTAAATAGGAGCAGTATTATAGTAGTTATATTCTTGTATATAGGAGCAGTATTATAGTAGTTATATTCTTGTATATAGGAGGCAGTATTATAGTAATTATATTCTTGTATATAGAAGCAGTATTATAGTAGTTATATTCTTGTATATAGGAGCAGTATTACAGTAGTTATATTCTTGTATATAGGAGCAGTATTATAGTAGTTATATTCTTGTATATAGGAGACAGTATTATAGTAGTTATATTCTTGTATATAGGAGCAGTATTGTAGTATTTATATTCTTGTATATAGGAGCAGTATTATAGTAGTTATATTCTTGTATATAGGAGGCAGTATTATAGTAGTTATATTCGTGTACATAGGAGGCAGTATTATAGTAGTTATATTCTTGTATATAGGAGCAGTATTATAGTAGTTATATTCTTGTATATAGAAGCAGTATTATAGTAGTTGTATTCTTGTATATAGGAGCAGAATTATAGAAGTTATATTCTTGTATATAGGAGCAGTATTATAGTAGTTATATTCTTGTATATAGGAGGCAGTATTATAGTAGTTATATTCTTGTATATAGGGGCAGTATTATAGTAGTTATATTCTTGTACATAGGAGACAGTATTATAGTAGTTATATTCTTGTATATAGGAGCAGTATTATAGTAGTTATGTTCTTGTATATAGGAGCAGTATTATAGTAGTTATATTCTTATACATAGGATCAGTATTATAGTAGTATATTCTTGTACATAGATATTTCATTATCAAAGGACATTTAGCATGAACAAAGAAGGGGCTTTGTATTGCAATGAAGGTAGGTTTTCCACGATGGGCTTGCAATTTAAATACCAGGATTAAAATCTCATCAAAATGGGAGGGTTACTTGGTCAACATTAAATAGGAAAGGGGGTGACTTATGTCCCTTGAAAGCGGGGGAGGGGGGAAAAAGAAGGGGCTGTGCAGGAACCCTACTATTTTGGCAAGAAGGCAACCCTTCACAAGGTCATGGGCTGTAAATTATGGGCCATGGTGGGCATATCACCAGCTTAGTGAGAGGGTGGCTCCTCAGGGAAAGGAGACAAGATGTGTCACATAGGTTGGTCAGGGTGATCAATGGCTACCTGGGGTGATGCTGAGGCTGGACCGCCCCAAGAGCTGTCATGATCAGTTAGGCTCCCCACAATTAGTGTATGAAGCCCATATTGTACTTTTTTGTGTATTTGTTGGTGGTGTCTTGGGGAGGTGGTGGGTTAACATGTGCCATCCTTGTATTCTTCTTTAAGGCTTCTTCTCCAGACAGGCCCAGACTCCAGCCTTCATCCGTAGTAGTTTATAGTTGCTGTGTTCCGTCTGATAATAGGGTGCTAATTGTGATGGTGTTTTTAGTGTTGTGCGCAATGCTCAGTGTGAAATGAATTGACACCAACCCCGGGGCTGGCGACACGGTTGGGGTAATGACTATCGCCTGCTTGTAACTACTGGTTTCGCTGCTGTGTACGGATGCACCGCCTGCCACTGTGTGCAAACACTCTCCAGGAGGATATGGAAGCAATCACGCTTCTTAGGTTACAAATCACGCCCTGCTCCAGGCTGTCGGGCTCCCTGTTTAATCAGACGTAAAACAAACGCTTGTTGAGGCTGCGGCTTGTAAACATGGAGTAATTACAAAACTGTAACGACAATTAGAGATCTATCTAAATATAGGACTCCACAATCCCTGCCCTGATATTACTCCCATGTTGGGATAATTACTGCTAATTAAGCTGGGAACTCATTAAGCTAAACGATCTCATTTATACCGACAAATAAAGATGGCTCCTAGTTATTTTGGAAGGGGGAAAAAAACCGCGCAGAGGTTCGCGTAGGAGATTTCGCCACTTGATCTAGCTGATCCATCGAGTCCTTGCTGGGGAATAAAGATAGCGATCGGCTTGGCTGGGAAAATCTCATTCACCCGCTCAAAGTGTTTACATGGATCTTTCGATCTTAATGTTCTCACTGAATGAGCTGCTCGCAATCCCCCACGCTGAGAGTCGGCTCTCCGTACGATTACCGCAACTTTATCTATAGCCTCAACAGTTCAATGGAACAAAGCCAATAGGTTAATAACGTATAAAGCGGTGGAATGTGCCCTGAGAGATTGGGAGTGCGGGGAACGTGCCAAATCTGGTAGTTTGTCCCTATAAGTCACTATCTGCCGAGTAAGTAAGTGGTCGCCAACCTGAAAAATATGACCCGATCCTGGATACATGAACCTAGCTCAGAATGTCTTCTAACTAGTGCCAGGCTAAGGGATGTAGCTGGAAACGGTCAATAATAATAACTCTTTTTTTTATAGTAACAAGAAAACAGCAAAGTTGGGCCGTTGGTGGCGCTGGTCCTGATGTAAAGAAAGCTCTGTAGACCCTTCTCAGTGTCTAAACGTGGTATTTAATAGCACAGAAAGCAACGCGTTTCTGGTCCGAACTGGACCCTTCCAGCACCGCTGCCAGACGAAGGGTCCAGTTCGGACCAGAAACGCGTTGCTTTCTGTGCTAATAAATACCACGTTTAGACACTGAGAAGGGTCTACAGAGCTTTCTTTACATCAGGACCAGCGCCACCAACGGCCCAACTTTGCTGTTTTCTTGTTACTTACACTGCTGGGACATCACCTTTGCTCCAGAGGACCGTGGCTGCAGACCTGAGACATCACCTAAGGCTATCATAGATGTTGTGCTCTCAGCACAACGAAAATAGGTGAGTGTTACCACTTAACCTGTTTTCATCTCACCTATAAACATCCTTCACTAGGGGCGCATATCCCTGTTTTTTTCTTCTATCTTTTCTTATTTTTTATAGCACACACAGATTCCACAGTGCTGTACTCGCAAAAGTAGGTTTATCAGGGACTTAGGTATTGGAACTGGCATTGGCCGAAATACTTAGGTATTGGAACTGGCATTGGCCGTAAAAAACCCATACACATTAGACTTGTGTTGGCCAAACCCACCAAAATCAGCAGGATCAGCGAACCATTATCGGGATCAGTGTACAATGGACCTTCCAATTCTCTCCTTAAACACTATGTTAGGGGAGAAAAGGATCAGACTTGATGCATTATATGTTGAACGCTATCTTATGTTTTATATATGGCCATTTGTGAGAAGATCATGGACTATTCTGATAGACTCTTAAAGGTGGTTGTCCTAAGTTAGCCCCTATCCACAGACCATACATCTTAGACTAAACCAACTGAACACGCTGCCGCAGGTAGGTTCGGCTGACTTTCTAAGATGTATGGTGGCCTCCCGACTCTCCCCCAAAAGATGATGCTGATCTATACGAACGCCGGGTGCAGCAGGGAGATCACGGGGGTCCCCAGCAGCAGGACCCCCGCGATCAGACATTTAATCCCCTATCCTTTGGATAGGGGATAAGATGTCTAGGGGCGGAGTACCCCTTTAAAAAACATATTGAAATATTAAGGCATTTTAGGAATTAGTTTTCCAATGACTGTTCTATTGACCTTAAAGGATATGTCCCCTTTACAAGCAATTTCTTAAATTCATCGAAAATAAGAAATAAAGCAACTTTGCTAATAATTAAATTTCTACTGTGTTGTGGATGCAGCTCCTATGTAGACTAAAAAGCCTGTCAAACCATTTTCCGTCTGTCTTCCTCTTCTTACTAACATACTGTTACGCCGAGCGCTCCGGGTCCCCGCTCCTCCCCGGAGCGCTCGCCACATCCTCGCTACTGCAGCGCCCCGGTCGGATCCACTGACCGGGTGCGCTGCGATACCGCCTCCAGCCGGGATGCGATTCGCGATGCGGGTGGCGCCCGCTCGCGATGCGCACCCCGGCTCCCGTACCTGACTCGCTCTCCGTCGGTCCTGTCCCGGCGCGCGCGGCCCCGCTCCCTAGGGCGCGCGCGCGCCGGGTCTCTGCGATTTAAAGGGCCACTGCGCCACTGATTGGCGCAGTTGTTCTAATTAGTGTGTTCACCTGTGCACTCCCTATGTATACCTCACTTCCCCTGCACTCCCTCGCCGGATCTTGTTGCCATTGTGCCAGTGAAAGCGTTTCCTTGTGTGTTCCTAGCCTGTGTTCCAGACCTCCTGCCGTTGCCCCTGACTACGATCCTTGCTGCCTGCCCCGACCTTCTGCTACGTCCGACCTTGCTCTTGTCTACTCCCTTGTACCGCGCCTATCTTCAGCAGTCAGAGAGGTTGAGCCGTTGCTAGTGGATACGACCTGGTTACTACCGCCGCTGCAAGACCATCCCGCTTTGCGGCGGGCTCTGGTGAATACCAGTAGTAACTTAGAACCGGTCCACTAGCACGGTCCACGCCAATCCCTCTCTGGCACAGAGGATCCACCTCCTGCCAGCCGAATCGTGACAGTAGATCCGGCCATGGATCCCGCTGAAGTTCCACTGCCAGTTGTCGCCGACCTCACCACGGTGGTCGCCCAGCAGTCGCAACAGATAGCGCAACAAGGCCACCAGCTGTCTCAACTGACCGTGATGCTACAGCAGCTACTACCACAGCTTCAGCAATCATCTCCTCCGCCAGCTCCTGCACCTCCTCCGCAGCGAGTGGCCGCTTCCGGCCTACGACTATCCTTGCCGGATAAATTTGATGGGGACTCTAAGTTTTGCCGTGGCTTTCTTTCACAATGTTCCCTGCACTTGGAGATGATGTCGGACCAGTTTCCTACTGAAAGGTCTAAGGTGGCTTTCGTAGTCAGCCTTCTGTCTGGGAAAGCTCTGTCATGGGCCACACCGCTCTGGGACCGCAATGACCCCGTCACTGCCTCTGTACACTCCTTCTTCTCGGAAATTCGAAGTGTCTTTGAGGAACCTGCCCGAGCCTCTTCTGCTGAGACTGCCCTGCTGAACCTGGTCCAGGGTAATTCTTCCGTTGGCGAGTACGCCATACAATTCCGTACTCTTGCTTCCGAATTATCCTGGAATAATGAGGCCCTCTGCGCGACCTTTAAAAAAGGCCTATCCAGCAACATTAAAGATGTTCTGGCCGCACGAGAAATTCCTGCTAACCTGCATGAACTCATTCATCTAGCCACTCGCATTGACATGCGTTTTTCCGAAAGGCGTCAGGAGCTCCGCCAGGATATGGACTTTGTTCGCACGAGGCGTTTTTTCTCCCCGGCTCCTCTCTCCTCTGGTCCTCTGCAATCCGTTCCTGTGCCTTCCGCCGTGGAGGCTATGCAAGTTGACCGGTCTCGCTTGACACCTCAAGAGAGGACACGACGCCGCATGGAGAATCTTTGCCTGTACTGTGCCGGTACCGAACACTTCCTGAAGGATTGTCCTATCCGTCCTCCCCGCCTGGAAAGACGTACGCTGACTCCGCACAAAGGTGACACAGTTCTTGATGTCAACTCTGCTTCTCCACACCTTACTGTGCCTGTGCGGATATCTGCCTCTACCTTCTCCTTCTCTACTATGGCCTTCTTGGATTCCGGATCTGCAGGAAATTTTATTTTGGCCTCTCTCATCAACAGGTTCAACATCCCGGTGACCAGTCTCGCCAGACCCCTCTACATTAATTGTGTTAACAATGAAAGATTGGACTGTACCATACATTACCGCACGGAGCCCCTCCTAATGTGCATCGGACCTCATCACGAAAAAATTGAGTTTTTGGTCCTCTCCAATTGCACTTCCGAAATTCTCCTTGGACTACCGTGGCTTCAACGCCATTCCCCAACCCTTGATTGGTCCACAGGAGAGATCAAGAGCTGGGGTACTTCTTGTTTCAAGGACTGTCTTAAACCGGTTCCCAGTACTCCCTGCCGTGACCCTGTGGTTCCCCCTGTAACCGGTCTCCCTAAGGCTTATATGGACTATGCTGACGTATTTTGCAAAAAACAAGCTGAGACTTTACCTCCTCACAGGCCTTATGACTGTCCTATTGACCTCCTCCCGGGCACTACTCCACCCTGGGGCAGAATTTATCCTCTGTCCGCCCCAGAGACTCTTGCTATGTCTGAATACATCCAGGAAAATTTAAAAAAGGGGTTTATCCGCAAATCCTCCTCTCCTGCCGGAGCTGGATTTTTCTTTGTGTCCAAAAAAGATGGCTCCCTACGTCCTTGCATTGATTACCGCGGACTTAATAAAATCACGGTAAAGAACCGCTACCCCCTACCTCTTATCTCAGAACTCTTTGATCGCCTTCAAGGTGCCCACATCTTTACCAAACTGGACTTAAGAGGTGCTTATAATCTCATCCGCATCAGGGAGGGGGACGAATGGAAAACTGCATTTAACACTAGAGATGGACACTTTGAGTATCTGGTCATGCCCTTTGGCCTGTGCAACGCCCCTGCCGTCTTCCAAGACTTTGTTAATGAAATTTTTCGTGATCTCTTATATTCCTGTGTTGTTGTGTATCTGGACGATATTCTGATTTTTTCTGCCAACCTAGAAGAACACCGCCAGCATGTCCGCATGGTTCTTCAGAGACTTTGAGACAATAAACTTTATGCCAAAATGGAGAAATGTCTGTTTGAATGTCAATCTCTTCCTTTCCTAGGATACTTGGTTTCTGGCCAGGGACTACAAATGGATCCAGATAAACTCTCTGCCGTCTTAGATTGGCCACGCCCCTCCGGACTCCGTGCTATCCAACGTTTTTTGGGGTTCGCCAATTATTACAGACAATTTATTCCTCATTTTTCCACTATTGTGGCTCCTATCGTGGCTTTAACCAAGAAGAATGCCAATCCTAAGTCCTGGTCTCCTCAAGCGGAAGACGCATTTAAACGGCTCAAGTCTGCCTTTTCTTCTGCTCCCGTGCTCTCCAGACCTGACCCATCTAAATCCTTCCTATTGGAGGTTGATGCCTCCTCAGTGGGAGCTGGAGCGGTCCTTCTACAAAAAAATTCTTCCGGGCATGCTGTCACTTGTGGGTTTTTTTCTAGGACCTTCTCTCCGGCGGAGAGGAACTACTCCATCGGGGATCGAGAACTACTGGCCATTAAATTAGCACTTGAGGAATGGAGGCATCTGCTGGAGGGATCAAAATTTCCAGTTATCATTTACACCGACCACAAGAATCTCTCCTATCTCCAGTCTGCCCAACGGCTGAATCCTCGCCAGGCCAGGTGGTCTTTGTTCTTTGCCCGTTTTAACTTTGAAATTCATTTTCGCCCTGCCGACAAGAACATTAGGGCCGATGCTCTCTCTCGTTCCTCGAATGCTTCGGAAGTAGAGGTCTCTCTGCAACACATCATTCCTCCTGACTGTCTGATCTCCACTTCTCCAGCCTCCATCAGGCAAACTCCTCCAGGGAAGACCTTCGTTTCTCCACGCCAACGTCTCGGGATTCTCAAATGGGGTCACTCCTCCCACCTCGCTGGCCATGCGGGCATCAAAAAGTCTTTGCAACTCATCTCTCGCTTCTATTGGTGGCCGACTCTGGAGACGGATGTTGTTGATTTTGTGCGGGCCTGTACTGTCTGTGCCCGGGATAAGACTCCTCGCCAGAAGCCTGCTGGTCTCCTTCATCCTCTGCCTGTCCCCGAACAGCCTTGGTCTCTGATTGGTATGGACTTTATTACAGACTTACCCCCATCCCGTGGTAACACTGTTGTTTGGGTGGTCGTTGATCGATTTTCCAAGATGGCACATTTTATTCCCCTTCCTGGTCTTCCTTCAGCGCCTCAGTTGGCAAAACAATTTTTTGTACACATTTTTCGTCTTCACGGTTTGCCCACGCAGATCGTCTTGGATAGAGGCGTCCAATTCGTGTCAAAATTCTGGAGGGCTCTCTGTAAACAACTCAAGATTAAATTAAACTTCTCTTCTGCTTATCAACCTCAATCCAATGGGCAAGTAGAAAGAATTAACCAGGTCCTGGGTGACTATTTACGGCATTTTGTTTCCTCCCGCCAGGATGACTGGGCAGATCTTCTACCATGGGCCGAATTCTCGTACAACTTCAGAGTCTCTGAATCTTCTTCTAAATCCCCATTTTTCGTGGTGTATGGCCGTCACCCTCTTCCCCCCCTCCCTACTCCCTTGCCCTCTGGTTTGCCCGCTGTGGATGAAGTGACTCGTGATCTTTCCACCATATGGAAAGAGACCCAAAATTCTCTTTTACAGGCTTCATCTCGCATGAAAAAGTTTGCCGATAAGAAAAGAAGAGCTCCCCCCATTTTTTCTCCCGGAGACAAGGTATGGCTCTCCGCTAAATATGTCCGCTTCCGTGTCCCCAGCTACAAACTGGGACCACGCTATCTTGGTCCTTTCAAAGTCTTGTGCCAAATTAATCCTGTCTCTTACAAACTTCTTCTTCCTCCTTCTCTTCGTATTCCCAATGCCTTTCATGTCTCTCTCCTTAAACCACTCATCATCAACCGTTTCTCTCCCAAACTTGTTTCTCCCACTCCTGTTTCCGGTTCCTCTGACATCTTCTCCGTAAAGGAGATACTGGCCTCCAAGACGGTCAGAGGGAAAAAACTTTTTTGGTTGATTGGGAGGGCTGTGGTCCTGAAGAGAGATCCTGGGAACCTGAGGACAACATCCTAGACAAAAGTCTGGTCCTCAGGTTCTCAGGCTCCAAGAAGAGGGGGAGACCCAAGGGGGGGGGTACTGTTACGCCGAGCGCTCCGGGTCCCCGCTCCTCCCCGGAGCGCTCGCCACATCCTCGCTACTGCAGCGCCCCGGTCGGATCCACTGACCGGGTGCGCTGCGATACCGCCTCCAGCCGGGATGCGATTCGCGATGCGGGTGGCGCCCGCTCGCGATGCGCACCCCGGCTCCCGTACCTGACTCGCTCTCCGTCGGTCCTGTCCCGGCGTGCGCGGCCCCGCTCCCTAGGGCGCGCGCGCGCCGGGTCTCTGCGATTTAAAGGGCCACTGCGCCACTGATTGGCGCAGTTGTTCTAATTAGTGTGTTCACCTGTGCACTCCCTATGTATACCTCACTTCCCCTGCACTCCCTCGCCGGATCTTGTTGCCATTGTGCCAGTGAAAGCGTTTCCTTGTGTGTTCCTAGCCTGTGTTCCAGACCTCCTGCCGTTGCCCCTGACTATGATCCTTGCTGCCTGCCCCGACCTTCTGCTACGTCCGACCTTGCTCTTGTCTACTCCCTTGTACCGCGCCTATCTTCAGCAGTCAGAGAGGTTGAGCCGTTGCTAGTGGATACGACCTGGTTACTACCGCCGCTGCAAGACCATCCCGCTTTGCGGCGGGCTCTGGTGAATACCAGTAGTAACTTAGAACCGGTCCACTAGCACGGTCCACGCCAATCCCTCTCTGGCACAGAGGATCCACCTCCTGCCAGCCGAATCGTGACTTCAATATCACTTGTCTTTTTTTTTTCAGGCTTATTTACTATTCTGTCGCACATTTTTTTTCTTTTCTGTCGCACGTTTTTTTTGTGTCGTACTAGTCAATTGTGTCGCTTAAAGGGGTAGTCCAGTGGTGAAAAACTTATCCCCTATCCTAAGGATAGGGGATAAGTTTGAGATCGCGGGGGGTCCGACCGCTGGGGCCGCCTGCGATCTCTCTGTACGGGGGCCAGGCTCTCCGGCCAGATAGCGGGTGTCGACCTCCGCGCGAGGAGGCGGCCGACACGCCCCCTCAATACATCTCTATGGCAGAGCCGGAGATTGCCGAAGGCAGCGCTTCGGCTCTGCCATAGAGTTGTATTGAGGGGCGTGTCGGCCGCCTCCTCGCGCGGAGGTCGACACGCCCCCTTCCCGCGGGCTGTCGGGGCTCCGTACAGGAGATCGCAGGGGACCCCAGTGGTCGGACCCCCCCCCCGCGATCTCAAACTTATCCCCTATCCTTAGGATAGGGGATAAGTTGTTCACCACTGGGTCACCACTGGATATCTCCTTTAAACTCGTTTTGAGAAGCTAAATTGCATCGAAAAAAAAACTAAAATTATACAAACATTACAACAATTTTCCTTGTTTATCAGCTTGGGTGTTAAATTGATTTAAACCTAATATTGCAAATGTGTAAAAAATATATATATATATATATAAATAAATAAAAATTAACATTAACTATCACAAAAACATTCAATATTTTATTCATAATATTGTTGAACTGTATGAAATGGCCCTCATTTACTATTGCAAACCCAACATGTTTTGTCTGGTTGTGAGCCAGATTCTGTCTGTGCCAGAATTGAAAAAACCCCGACTAACTCTCCATTTTGCTAAGAAAACCCCAAAAAGGGGCGTGACCGTTGGGGGGAAAGGGGTGTGGTCACTGAAAAGGGGTGTGTTCCCGACATTTTCACAAAAACCCAACATATTTACTAAGGTTTCCACATAAAATGTGGGGGATTTCAGCTGAGGAAAACCCTACAGATCGGTGTAAAAAAAGCAAAATTTAGAGAAAGTGGAAAATGTAAGGAAACCTTAGTAAATACCGTGGAAAATAAATTGTAGGGAATTAAAACCCACAAAGAAACCTACACAACACTCTTAGTAATTAAGGGCCAATGTTTTCAGGTTAGAAAACAAGTTACTTTAACACAAACCACAATGGTAAACAGTCCCTTGTTACAAATCACTAAATTTTTTGATTTTCACTCGTCCTCTTGGCTGCCGGTTATTCCGTGAGGCAAACTCACGCTTTTTCTGGAGGGATTTTGGAAGTACTCTGAGTAATTTCTGCTTTTTGTCGGGACCACGCCCATTTTTTGGTTAACCACGCCCACTCTGAGTGTTTTCAAAAGTGTAGGTTGTGCGGTGTAGAATTTGGCCACAGAAATAGTCGCACAGAGGGTGCGACAAAAATTTAGGCGCCCAAACCGAGAAAAAGAGTTGGTTGGACTTCAGTAAATCATTGCTACATCTGAAGCCTTGCGTTATCTGTGACAGAATGGCCACCAAGGACGGGACGCCTGCCATTTTCATATGGTTGCTAAGGAAGTGCATCCATAGCAACCAGAGTGATGTGACTTGGCGGTTCAGCTCGAAGCTGCATTGTCCTTGTATTAACAGATAAAAAGAGCAAAAAGGAGCTCAGCGGTAGTCACCATGGGGGAGATTTACCAAACCTGTCCAGAGGAAAAGTGGCCCAGTTGCCCATAGCAACCAATCAGATCGCTTCTTTCACTTTTGAAAAGGCCTCTGAAAAATGAAAGAAGCGATCTGATTGGTTGCTATGGGCAACTCAGCAACTTTTCCTCCGGACAGGTTTTGATGAATCTCCCCCGTAATTAACTTTTCTTAGTCTGCAATAGAAATCAAAATTCTCTTTGATTTGATTTCTCTTTAATAGCACCATATAGTGCCCAAATAAAATACAACTGCCTAATACAGTGTTTTCCAACCAGGGTGCCTCCAGCTGTTGCAGAACTACAACTCCCAGCATGCCCAGACAGCCTTCGGCTGTCTGGGCACGATGCGAGTTGTAGTTTTGCAATAATATTGGCCCAATAATATTCCTTTTAAGGGGAACTCTGGGGAGCTAAACCCATAGTCCATCCTTTCCCTCTCATCAACCTGCTTCATTGTCTAAATAGCATTCATTAGCTATATAGAGAAGTTTCCCCTCTTTGGTTGTCACTTACATGCATGAAGTGAGTGAATGACATCATCCAACCATCCACTCTGTCTCTGTCCAGATCCCTCTCTGGAAGCAGCCCCCACCCTCCTGAGAGACACAGACCAGGTGGTTTCTGCCCTGCACTGATGAGTCCATGCTCTCTTTAGTGCTGAGAACTAGGAGGTGTGTGCAGCCTCAGCCAATCAGACACTGAACCTCTCTTTGCTGCTCAGAGAAGGAGGGTGGGGGCTGGCAGGGCAGAGCCCACAATGATTGTTGGGAGATGTAGGCAAGAGGAGGGAAGGATGGCAAAGAATATCACGCAGCCAGAGAAGACAACAGGGGACACAGGAGCCATGCATATCAGGCAGGATGGTTTACAGGGAACATATCCAGGTAGTAAAGTGGCTTAGGAACTTTTTTTGTTTATACAAATACTTCCCTGGAGTACCCCTTTAAAGGGGTACTCCGGTGGAAAACTTTTTTTTTTTAAATCAACTGGTGCCAGAAAGTTAAACAGATTTTTAAATGACTTCTATTTAAAAATCTTAATCCTTCCAGTACTTTTTAGCTGCTGAATATTACAGAGGAAATTATTTTCTTTTTGGACCACAGAGCTCTCTGCTGACATCATGACCACAGTGCTCTCTGCTGACATCTCTGTCCATTTTAGGAACTGTCCAGAGCAGCATATGTTTGCTATGGGGATTTTCTCCTACTCTGGACAGTTCCTAAAATGGACAGAGGTGTCAGCAGAGAGCACTGTGGTCATGATGTCAGCAGAGAGCTCTGTGTTCCAAAAAGAAAATAATTTCCTCTGTAGTATTCAGCAGCTAATAAGTACTGGAAGGATTAAGATGTTTTTGATAGAAGTAATTTACAAAGCTTTTGATCAAAACGTATATACTAACAACCTGTTAGTTTTTATAATCATGCTGAGAAGCAATTAGATCATAATACAAAATACAAAATTGTGGATGTGCGGCCATGTCTGTTTTTTCTACCAGGATTCATAATTTACAAATCTGTTTAACTTTCTGGCACCAGTTGATTAAAAAAAAACCAACCTTTTCCACCGGAGTACCCCTTTAAGCAGCTTACATAATATTGAAATTCACTTCCCCCTAAAATACCATCAAATACCCAGTGGTGGTGCAGGGGGTCCTACTGTTGGGACCAGAGGCGGAGCTTGGAGCTTTTGGGCCCCAAAGCAAAATCTGCAACAGGGCCCCATTATGCTAATTATATTACTGATCTCTAATGGGGCAGGTGTGCTTTGGGGCCCCCTTAGGCACCAGGGCCCCGGTGCGACTGCTACCTCTGCTACCTCTATAGCTACGTCCCTGGTTGGGACCTTTCACAACCAACTAAACCCTCAAATAAAATGGCTTTTCCAAATTCCTTAGAAAACAAAATGTAAATGTACAATGCAACAATACAAAAGCCACAAAAAGAAAAAAAATAAATCAGAGTGTGAAAACAGTGAAGCTCTTGAGCCGGCGGTGAAGTCCTAAGTCCCATCTTCTCGCTCCTTCGACAGGTGTTGGAGAAACCATCAACTGAGAGTGAACAGCTGGGAGAGGGCGGCAGAAGCTCCGGTGGGCTGCGAAAGCTGATCTTCATGACATGAGTAACAACGTATGGACACATGGCCGCCTCACAGATATACATGAACCACGTCCAATGCTCTGGGCGAGCAGCATATGCACGTGTGACAGGAGCTCCAGTATATACTGCGCCCATACGGAGGGGACATGACGACCGGGAACAAGTGCAGTCACAGCAGGAACGCAGTCAACATTCTTCATACCATTGCGCTGGAGCCAACATGTGACCAAAGTATTAGACCGTACAGTCTTCTCCCCCTTTCTCTCCTCACTATAGAATTGCTTGGAGGAGCAAATTTGGATAGGTCAGTGTCTCCCGACAATAACCCCCTACTAGGGCATATGTGCGCCATGCTGTGCAAAGTATAAAATACCAGTAGGAAGAGCAGACATTACCCTGGTAGACCTGGCCCGTCAATGTGCTACACCGTGTCAGGGATAGGAAACCTCTGTTTGACTATTTTAGACAGTTTATCTTGTCATTTTAGACTGCATAATACCTAATACCACCACATGGTGCTAAGAAATGACTACTGTTTACAGCTCTCATAATGCCACCATATAGGGCATAGGATATTACTGCTATATACAGCCCACATAATGCCCCCATATAGTGTTACAATATTACTGCTTGATAAGATAACGCAATGCCACTACACAATGCTAAGATATTACTGCTGTGGTGGCCCAGAACAGGAGTTGCACCCCTGAACCCTGGCTGCCCTGTCCAGCAGACTCCATCCTGTGACCCTTGGGCCCTCCCTCACCTATGTCTTGTATATATCACTGCCAGTGCCTATGTTATATAATGACAGATCCCTCCAGGACAGCACAGGATAGAGCTGGCGCACAAGACTTCAAGGTTAAAGCAGATTTATTTTACCCGGCATGCAACACGTTTCGCTGGATAACCAGCTTCATCAGGCAGATGCCTGATGAAGCTGGTTATCCAGCGAAACGCGTTGCATGCCAGGTAAAATATGTTATATAATGTATTTTGTATATAATTAGTTATGCCTTTAAGAGATGATGTCATGTGATTGTAACAAGGAAAGGTACCAGTGACCATGTGACCTACAGGGTGACCTATGGGACCCCTCCTGAGTCTCACCCATATAAGCCCTGGGTGGAGCTTCCTCACTCTTTTTGAGTCTTTGCTGAGCTACAGTTAGGTCACGTCTGGAGGGAGTGTCTGGTGTCCTACAGAGGCCTGAAGTCTACCACACGGATCCACAAGTCCACTACCCCCCAGGTCCAAATCAAAACCTGGTAAGCTACAAACGGGGTATAGTCAGTCTCAGTCAAGTCAGTCCAAGTCAATCTGTCTCAAGTCAGCGTGGCTGTGCATCAAATTGTCCAAGCCCACTATAAGTCCCAGCAAGCCCTATGGTCTCTGAAGTCACTGGTCACCTCCATGGGCCTAGCCAAGCTGTATAGACTATTACATCTGTCACTCAGTAAAGCTGCCGTTGTTCAGTAACTTGGCGTCGGAGTCATTATTTACCCTCGTGCCTAGCCCAGGATCCAGCGGTATACCTTCGGGTGGTGTAGCGGGTAAACCATGTATTGGCGTCACAAATACAAGAGGTTAATTCCATCTGCCCTCATCACACCCTCCCCACACTGCTATATGCAGCCCACATAATGCCACCATATAATGTCAAGGTATTGCTTCTATATACAGCCCACATAATGTCCCCTTATAGTGCTTAGTTATTACTACTAAATAAAGCCGACAAATTGTGCTAAGATATTACTGATATACACAGCTCACGTAATGCCACCATATAGTGCTAAGATATCACGGCTATATACAGCCCACATATTACCATCAGATGTTACTGCTATATACAGCTCACATATTACCACCAGATGTTACTGCTATATACAGCTCACATAAGGCCACCATATAGTGCTAAGATATCACTGCTATAGACAGCCCACATATTACCAGCAGATGTTACTGCTATATACAGCCTACATAATGTCACCATATAGTGCGTGATAAGATATTACTGTATACAGTCCACATAATACCACCATAGAGTGCTAAAATATTACAGATATATACAGCCTACATATTACCAACAGATATCACTGCTGTATATAGCCCACATATTGCCCCCATATAATGCTACGATATTTCTGCTATATACAGCCCACATATTGCCACCAAATATTAATATGTTGGATGGACTGTAATCAAGTTCGGGCAGCTGGCACCATACATCGTATGTAGAAGTAGTGCTGCAGATTAATTTTTTGTACTATATATATTATACAAATAATAATAATATAATAACATAATATAAGTAATATACAGTGGTCCCTCAAGTTACAATATTAATTGGTTCCAGGACGACCATTGTATGTTGAAACCATTGTATGTTGAGACCAGAACTCTATGGAAACCTGGTAATTGGTTCTAAAGGCACCAAAATGTCATCCAAAAAATAGGAAAAAAGTGAGAATTAAAGAAAAATAAGTAGATAACTAATATAGATAAAGCAAGTCCTTCCATATAAAAGTAATAAAGATCTGCTGGGAGCTGTAAATCACTGTCTATGTCAGTGTTTCCCAAGTAGGGAGCCTCCAGCTGTTGCAACACTACAACTCCCAGCATGCCCGGACAGCCAAAGGCTGTCCGGGCATGCTGGGAGTTGTAGTTTTGCAACAGCTGGGGCCACCCTGCTTGGGAAACACTGGCCTATGTAGAGATTAGGAGCTTCTTCAGGGTCCTGTAAGTAAAAAAGTAATGGAGCCGCCCTCACCTGGTGTCCAAAGGAGCAGCTAACCCTGGTACAGGTTAAATGTACAGAGCATGTAATACCTCCCTGTACTGTAGGGGGCGCTACCAGACACCAGTCAGTGCATACACTTCAGTAATACAGGTGAAGAGTACAGAACATGTAATACCTCCCTGTACTGTCTGTAGGGGGCGCTACCAGACACCAGTCAGTGCATACACTTCAGTAATACAGGTGAAGAGTACAGAACATGTAATACCTCCCTGTACTGTAGGGGGCGCTACCAGACACCAGTCAGTGCATACACTTCAGTAATACAGGGATTTTACCAGTGAATGCCCATTTTGATTGGTCGGTTCTTCCGGCCATTGACACGTTTCACAGATCTGGACTGTCCGTACATTGTATGTTGAGTCTGGTTTCAACTTACGATGGTCCAGAAACGACCATTGTATGTTGAAACTATTGTATTTTGAGGCCATTGTAAGTTGAGGGATCACTGTATATATATATATATATATATATATATATATATATAAACAATATATACTAATAAATATATAATAAAAATGTAATAATATTTATATGTATAATAATAATAAATAACATATCATTTATAAATATATATAAAAATAATAAATACAATTATATATATATATATATATATATATATATATAAATAATGATAATAATCTATAATTTAAATAAAAAAATATATAAATTAATATAAATATAATAAAATAATAATCAATAATAATACAATAATAATAATATCTCTCTCTCTATATATATAATTTTTTTTTTTTACACATATATAATCATAAACTAGAAGGTTTTATAGTCATAGTAATAGTAATATGGCGTCTAAATAACATTCACAAGTGCAGGCAGCGAGAGATGTGTGCTGCCGGCTCGCTGCCAAAAGATTTGTCTGGATTTAATCTGGCCGCTTCCGATACGTAGATCACATTTTCCACACAGAGAGAGAGAGAAATAATCCCCGTAGCTTCATTGCGGGTTAAATGTCGCAGCTCTGTGTGCTCCCCCCCCTGCCACCTTGCTCTCTCCCTAAAGCCCCCCCCCCCCCCCCCATCACCCATCGTCTGGTCTCCATACTGAATCCCCTCGCCCGCTCTCTTATATCAGTCACCGGCTTCCCCCGACCGGGCTAAATGCCTCATTTATGAAGTGGCGCATTGAGCCAAGACGTAGTGTCAGCAGCAGGAACAGTGGCCGGAGTCGGCGGTGGCGCGGAGCTGTTTGCTTTGGACGGCGCTCTGAGAGTCCCTTTGTCACACAAGCTGCAGATGGCTTTTCATTCCCAGGGTCTGTTTCACGAGCAGCGGCGTGCGGCATTCAAGCGCCTCTTAAGGTTCAGCCGTCCTGCTGAGACTGACAAGTTTAACCTGGTTTGGCTGTAATCTGTCTAACTGGCTCCAAGAGCAGAGATCAAACAAGCTATTACATGGAGAGTCAGCGGCAGACGGGAGCGTGAAAGGGAAGAGGCAAGAATGGAGGCCGGCGAGAGGCAGCAGGACGCTATGGACACGGCTCCGCCATTAGTTATCTACATCTCTTTTTACGCAACTAACTGTCGTGTAACAACGGGTCAAAACTGAACACAAATAACTCATTTTATTTCTTTTCTTTTTTCTTTTTCCCCCCCAAAAAATCTGATCACTAAAGCAGCAAGGCCCAGGGCTGGTGCAAGGATTTTTGCCGCCCATTGACCCCGCCCTTTGACACCCCCCCCCCCCTTACTAATGGGGTGACACACTGTAACCCACTCCTCATGTAATCTCCGTACTACTGGGGTGACACACTGTAACAAACCTCCTTCTCATGTAATCTCCGTACTACTGGGGTGACACACTGTAACAAACCTCCTTCTCATGTAATCTCCTTACTACTGGGGTGACACACTGTAACAAACCTCCTTCTCATGTAATCTCCTTACTACTGGGGTGACACACTGTAACAAACCTCCTTCTCATGTAATCTCCTTACTACTGGGGTGACACACTGTAACAAATCTCCTCCTCATGTAATCTCCGTACTACTGGGGTGACACACTGTAACAAACCTCCTCCTCGTGTAATCTCCTTACTACTGGGGTGACACACTGTAACAAACCTCCTCCTCATGTAATCTCCTTACTACTGGGGTGACACACTGTAACAAACCTACTTCTCATGTAATCTCCGTACTACTGGGGTGACACACTGTAACAAACCTACTTCTTATGTAATCAGCTACTACTGGGCTGACACACTGTAACAAACCCCCTTCTCACGGACGGTGGATCAGATGCTGGCTGGTTACTAATTTTTTTTTGCCGCAGGCAGAGGGGCGCCTCCATCAAGAGGGCGCTCTAGGCAGCTGCCTATTTTGCCTATAGGCAGAACCAGCCCTGGCAAGGCCTCAGTGGAAGCATATGGGGCCCTGTGGTACCTGTGTACACCCCTGATTTCATATGGCTGGTGATTAGGGTTGTCACCTTTTTGCCAAAAAATATACCGGCCATGCTAATTTGCATAATTAATTATATATGCGTAACATCACAGGATACACATATGCGGGGGGGGGGGTTGTCCTATTCTGACCCCTATAACTTTTTTTTATTTCTCCTTATACGGCCTGTATGAGGGCTCATTTTTTGCCCCGTAGTATTTAACAGAACCATTTTGATGTGTTTTGATTTGATCGCTTTTTTTAAATTAAATTCAGGAGTTGCAGTTAGTTACTAACAACAACTTCCAGCATGCCCTGATACAGCCTGTGGCTCAGCAGCTGCCCTAAACGAAAACTCCAACTCCCAGCATGTTGGATTATATAGTAGTATATAGTATAGGTCATTGTTTCCCAACCAGGGGTGCCTCCAGCTGTTGAAAAACTACAACTCCTAGCATGTTGGAATATATAGTAGTATATAATATATGTCAGTTTTTCCCAACCAGCGGTGCCTCCAGCTGTTGCAAAACTACAACTCACAGCATGTTAGACTACATAGTAGTAGATAGTATAGGTCAGTGTTTCCCAACCAGAGCGCCTCCAGCTGTTGCAAAACTACAACTCCCAGCATGCCCGGACAGCCTGTGGTTCAGCAGCTGCCCCAAATGAAAACTACAACTCCTAGCATGTTGTACTATATAGTAGTATATAGTATAAGTCAGTGTTTCCCAACCAGGGGTGCCTCCAGCTGTTGCAAAACTACAACTCCCAGCATGTTGGACTATATAGTAGTATATAGTATAAGTGATGGGGTGCCTCCAGCTGTTGAAAAACTACAACTCCCAGCATGTTGGACTATATAGTAGTATATAGTATAGGTCATTGTTTCCCAACCAGGGGGGCCTCCAGCTGTTGAAAAACTACAACTCCTAGCATGTTGGACTATATAATAGTATATAATATAGGTCAGTTTTTCCCAACCAGCGGTGCCTCCAGCTGTTGCAAAACTACAACTCCCAGCATGTTGGACTATATAGTAGTATATAGTATAGGTCATTGCTTCCCAACCAGGGGTGCCTCCAGCTGTTGCAAAACTACAACTCACAGCATGTTAGACAACACAGTAGTATATAGTATAAAGGTCAGTGTTTCCCAACCAGAGCGCCTCCAGCTGTTGCAAAACTACAACTCCCAGCATGCCCGGACAGCCAACGGCTGTCCGGGCATGCTGGGAGTTGTAGTTTTGCAACAGCTGGAGGTGCTCTGCTTGGGAAACATTGGTATGGATTATGGTGCAACATTTCGGGAGTTGGAGGACTGGTTGGATAAATACCGGTCATTGCATTGCCAGTACTTTTAATATAAAAAATACCAGCATGGTGGCCAAAATATCGACCAGGTGGCAACCCTACTGCTTATAGGGTGCTATGAGTCTACTGACACCACCCTCTTCTGATGATGGACCATATAGTGCCCACATCATACCGCCATACACAGAGGTGTAACTTTTAGCTTCTGGGCCTTAGTGCAAAATCTGTAACAAGGTCCTATGTCTACTATGTGCCATTCATAATACTGGCGTCTTGTTATGGGGCAGAGGTGCCATAGGGCATCAGGCCCTGATGCGGCTGCTACCTCTGCACCCCCTGCCTGAATAACACGACCCAAATGATAAATGGGGGAAATAAAAGCCGTATCCTAAGACTTTACATAGCTTTGGGCATCAACTTATGGAAATTGTAAGTGTAAGATTCAATCAAAGCAAGTGGCGCCCCCTTTCAGTCAGGAACGATGATTTTTCTTGTATGAACACCCTATAGAGTTCAAACCCCTAAGGCCGGTTCTGCTGGGGTTCACATGGAATCTGACAGAGGAAGAAAAAAAAATGTACCACTTTATAGGGTTATTCTGCCTTTCAAACTTATGTCCAACTATTAAACCAGTGTTTGCAAACCAGGGTGCCTCCAGCTGTTGCAAAACTACAACTCCCAGCATGCCCAGAGAGACACATGAAAGCATGTCAGAAAATATTTTCAAAAATGTGAGGGATGTACTCACTTATGTGAGATACTGTATAAATATACTAGCAGAGTACCTGGTGTTACCTGGTCTTTCTACCTGGATCTTGTGGGATAAGAAAAGCAACAATGATGCTCCTGGTCTCATATCTCCTCCTCATATCCCGGCATCATATACTGATCTCATATCCCAACCTCGTATCCTGTCCTTATATTCCATCCTCATATCTAATTCTTATATCCTGTCCTCATATCCAGTCCTCATATCCCGTCCTTATATTTAGTCCTCATATTCCATCCTCATATCCCATCCTCCTGTCCTGACCTCATATCCTGCCCTCATATCCTGCCCTCATATCCCGTCCTTATATTTAGTCCTCATATTCCATCCTCATATCCCATCCTCCTGTCCTGACCTCATATCCCGTCCTCATATCCCGCCCTCATATCCTGCCCTCAAATCCTGTCCTCATATCCCGTCCTTATATTTAGTCCTCATATTCCATCCTTATATCTAGTTCTGATATCCCATCCTTATATCCTGATCTCATATCCCATCCTCATATCTTGTCCTCATATCTCGTCCTCCCATCCCGTCCTTATATCCAGTCTTCCTATCCCGTCCTCATATCCTGACCTCATATCCTGTCCTCACATCCCGACCTCATATCCTGACCTCCTATCCCGTCTTCATATCCTGACCTCATATCCCGACCTCATATCCTGACCTCATATCCTGTCCTCACATCCCGACCTCACATACTGACCTCCTATCCCGTCCTCATATCCTGTCCTCCTATCCCGACCTCATATCCCGTCCTCACATGCCGACCTCATATCCCGACCTCATATCATGTCCTCATATTCCATCCTCATATCTAATTCTTATATCCTGTCCTCATATCCTGTCCTCATATCACGTCCTCATATCCCGTCCTCATATCCCGTCCTCATATCTTGACCTCATATCCTGACCTCATATCATGTCCTCATTTTCCATCCTTATATCTAATTCTTATATCCTGTCCTCATATCCCGTCCATCTATCCCGACCTCATATCCCATCCTCCTATCCCGTCCTCATATCCTTACCTTATATCCTGACCTCACTTCTGCTGCAGAATTTTCTGCTGAGGAATTTCCACGGTGCACGCTGTACAGCAGAATCCGCGTGTGCACATGTGAAAACAAGGTCTCAAAGGGAAATGTGGGCTGCATCTCCGGATGGTGGCAGCCACCATGTTCTCTCTCTAATATATATATCAAACATTCACAATGAAAAACTCCAGGCGCGGGGTTAACATAAATTAGTATACAATTAGGCATTTCTAAGGGAGATTGATCATAAACTGTGTAGAGGAAGAAAGAGTGCTGCAGTTGCCCATAGCAACCAATCAGATCGCTGCATTCCTCTTACACAGGCCTTTATCAAAATGAAAGTAGCCATCTGATTGGTTGCCATGGGCGACTGCACCGCTCTTCCTCTACACAAGTTTTGATAAATCTCCCACGAAGTGGGAGATTTATCAAAACTTGTGTAGAGGAAGAGGGGGTTGCGGTTGCCCATAGCAACCACTCGGCTCGTCTGCTATATTATTATGTAGTAATACATTTTATTGTTATTATCTGAAGCGCACAACCACAACAACAAAAATGTTCCCTAATTTCTAAGGAAAAGTAAATGAGCCTTATTCTGGCAGCAATGACTTCTGGGTAACTGGCTTTATGCATTGTCCATTCAGATGAGGACAATGGCGAGCGATGATCTTACCGCAGGGACGGCCTCACACTTACTGGAGCTCCTCAGCCCCGGATCGTGTATTCTATTACACAGCAGCTTCATTATAATATATAATCGCCGTACGCCAGAGACATTTTTGTGTGTTTATTTTTTATTTTTTTATATACCGGTATATATTTTTATTTCCATAGCTAGTATAGGGCCGACGATTAATCCAAAAGCTGGGATGAGATCACAAACAACAAGATTCGGCAACCTCCCCCCCCCCCTATCCCCGGTGAGATGCCTCGTCGGACACAAGGGCCGAGATGCAGGCGCGACATTTACATATGAAAAGGATTTGATGGCGAATTCATTTGCTTTACTGGGAGCTGCGGTGTGAGTGACAGTCCCGGAGGACAGGTTTCACAACTACTAATCTAGGTCATGTTGTGGCAGATCTGCTTTGTGCGCCTCGTTCTCAGGGAGTTAATCCCGAGGTCAGAGAGAAGTCAGCGGGTTCACCCGCTCTGCCCCGCCATGCCAACCTAAACCAACCAGGCCCGGGCTGCGTAGGAGCCGCTCACCTGGAAAAAAAAACAACAGGTCATTAGCTTTGGGGGCGAAGGGTTAATTTCAAGGGCAGCTTACGCTTTACGTTCAATCAGCGACTTTGGTTTACGGATCGAACGACGGGAACGCGCGACATGGATTGATACCGTATGTGGCGACCGCACGAAAGGAAATGCGTCGTCAGGAAATGGCCTATTGTTTCATCACGTTTTTATGTTTTTTTAAGAATTTTTTTTCTATTTTATTATTGTAATATTTATGTGACCGAAATGAGTCCAACCCTCACATTATATATACAGTATCTCCCATAAGTGACTCCACCCCTCACATTATATATACAGTATCTCCCATAAGTGACTCCACCCCTCACATTATATATACAGTATCTCCCATAAGTGACTCCACCCCTCACATTATATATACAGTATCTCCCATAAGTGAGTCCTCCCCTCACATTATATATACAGTATCTCCCATAAGTGAGTCCACCCCTCACATTATATATACAGTATATCCCATAAGTGAGTCCACCCCTCACATTATATATACAGTATATCCCATAAGTGAGTCCACCCCTCACAGTATATACAGTATATCTCATAAGTGAATCCACCCCTCACATTATATACAGTATCTCCCATAAGTGAGTCCACCTGTCACATTATATATACAGTATCTCCCATAAGTGACTCCACCCCTCACATTATATACAGTATATCCCATAAGTGAGTCCACCCCTCACATTATATATACAGTATATCCCATAAGTGACTCCACCCCTCACATTATATATACAGTATATCCCATAAGTGAGTCCACCCCTCACATTATATATACAGTATATCCCATAAGTGACTCCACCCCTCACATTATATATACAGTATCTCCCATAAGTGAGTCCACCCCTCACATTATATATACAGTATATCCCATAAGTGAGTCCACCCCTCACATTATATATACAGTATATCCCATAAGTGACTCCACCCCTCACATTATATACAGTATATCCCATAAGCGACTCCACCCCTCACATTATATATACAGTATCTCCCATAAGTGACTCCACCCTTCACATTATATATACAGTATCTCCCATAAGTGAGTCCACCCCTCACATTATATATACAGTATATCCCATAAGTGAGTCCACCCCTCACATTATATACAGTATATCCCATAAGTGACTCCACCCCTCACATTATATATACAGTATCTCCCATAAGTGAGTCCACCCCTCACATTATATATACAGTATATCCCATAAGTGAGTCCACCCCTCACATTATATATACAGTATATCCCATAAGCGACTCCACCCCTCACATTATATATACAGTATCTCCCATAAGTGAGTCCACCCCTCACATTATATATACAGTATATCCCATAAGCGACTCCACCCCTCACATTATATATACAGTATCTCCCATAAGTGAGTCCACCCCTCACATTATATATACAGTATATCCCATAAGTGAGTCCACCCCTCACATTATATACAGTATATCCCATAAGTGACTCCACCCCTCACATTATATATACAGTATATCCCATAAGTGAGTCCACCCCTCACATTATATATACAGTATATCCCATAAGTGAGTCCACCCCTCACATTATATATACAGTATATCCCATAAGTGAGTCCACCCCTCACATTATATATACAGTATATCCCATAAGTGAGTCCACCCCTCACATTATATACAGTATATCCCATAAGCGACTCCACCCCTCACATTATATATACAGTATCTCCCATAAGTGACTCCACCCTTCACATTATATATACAGTATCTCCCATAAGTGAGTCCACCCCTCACATTATATATACAGTATCTCCCATAAGTGAGTCCACCCCTCACATTATATATACAGTATCTCCCATAAGTGACTCCACCCCTCACATTATATATACAGTATCTCCCATAAGTGAGTCCACCCCTCACATTATATATACAGTATCTCCCATAAGCGAGTCCACCCCTCACATTATATATACAGTATCTCCCATAAGTGACTCCACCCCTCACATTATATATACAGTATATCCCATAAGTGACTCCACCCCTCACATTATATACAGTATATCCCATAAGTGAGTCCACCCCTGACATTATATATACAGTATATCCCATAAGTGACTCCACCCCTCACATTATATATACAGTATATCCCATATGTGAGTCCACCCTTCACATTATATACAGTATCTCCCATAAGTGACTCCACCCCTCACATTATATATACAGTATCTCCCATAAGTGAGTCCACCCCTCACATTATATATACAGTATATCCCATAAGTGAGTCCACCCCTCACATTATATATACAGTATATCCCATAAGTGACTCCACCCCTCACATTATATATACAGTATATCCCATATGTGAGTCCACCCCTCACATTATATATACAGTATATCCCATAAGTGAGTCCACCCCTCACATTATATATACAGTATATCCCATATGTGAGTCCACTCTTCACATTATATATACAGTATCTCCCATAAGTGAGTCCACCCTTCACATTATATATACAGTATCTCCCATAAGTGACTCCACCCCTCACATTATATATACAGTATCTCCCATAAGTGAGTCCACCCTTCACATTATATATACAGTATCTCCCATAAGTGACTCCACCCCTCACATTATATATACAGTATCTCCCATATGTGAGTCCACCCCTCACATTATATATACAGTATATCCCATAAGTGAGTCCACCCCTCACATTATATATACAGTATATCCCATAAGTGACTCCACCCCTCACATTATATATACAGTATATCCCATAAGTGAGTCCACCCCTCACATTATATATACAGTATATCCCATAAGTGACTCCACCCCTCACATTATATATACAGTATATCCCATAAGTGAGTCCACCCCTCACATTATATATACAGTATATCCCATAAGTGACTCCACCCCTCACATTATATATACAGTATATCCCATAAGTGAGTCCACCCCTCACATTATATACAGTATATCCCATAAGTGTGTCCACCCCTCACATTATATATACAGTATCTCCCATAAGTGACTCCACCCCTCACATTATATATACAGTATCTCCCATAAGTGAGTCCACCCCTCACATTATATATACAGTATCTCCCATAAGTGAGTCCACCCCTCACATTATATATACAGTATCTCCCATAAGTGAGTCCACCCCTCACATTATATATTCAGTATATCCCATAAGTGACTCCACCCCTCACATTATATATACAGTATATCCCATAAGTGACTCCACCCCTCACATTATATACAGTATCTCCCATAAGTGAGTCCACCTGTCACATTATATATACAGTATCTCCCATAAGTGAGTCCACCCCTCACATTATATACAGTATATCCCATAAGTGAGTCCACCCCTCACATTATATATACAGTATATTCCATAAGTGAGTCCACCCCTCACATTATATATACAGTATCTCCCATAAGTGACTCCACCCCTCACATTATATACAGTATATCCCATAAGTGATTCCACCCCTCACATTATATATACAATATCTCCCATAAGTGACTCCACCCCTCACATTATATATACAGTATATCCCATAAGTGACTCCACCCCTCACATTATATATACAGTATCTCCCATAAGTGAGTCCACCCCTCACATTATACATACAGTATCTCCCATAAGTGAGTCCACCCCTCACATTATATATACAGTATATCCCATAAGTGACTCCACCCCTCACATTATATATACAGTATCTCCCATAAGTGAGTCCACCCCTCACATTATATATACAGTATATCCCATAAGTGAGTCCACCCCTCACATTATATATACAGTATATCCCATAAGTGACTCCACCCCTCACATTATACATACAGTATCTCCCATAAGTGACTCCACCCCTCACATTATATATACAGTATATCCCATAAGTGAGTCCACCCCTCACATTATATATACAGTATATCCCATAAGTGACTCCACCCCTCACATTATATATACAGTATATCCCATAAGTGAGTCCACCCCTCACATTATATATACAGTATATTCCATAAGTGAGTCCACCCCTCACATTATATATATAGCATCTCCCATAAGTGACTCCACCCCTCACATTATATATACAGTATATCCCATAAGTGACTCCACCCCTCACATTATATATACAGTATATCCCATAAGTGACTCCACCCCTCACATTATACATACAGTATCTCCCATAAGTGAGTCCACCCCTCACATTATACATACAGTATCTCCCATAAGTGAGTCCACCCCTCACATTATATATACAGTATATCCCATAAGTGAGTCCACCCCTCACATTATATATACAGTATATCCCATAAGTGACTCCACCCCTCACATTATACATACAGTATCTCCCATAAGTGACTCCACCCCTCACATTATATATATACAGTATATCCCATAAGTGAGTCCACCCCTCACATTATATATACAGTATATCCCATAAGTGACTCCACCCCTCACATTATATATACAGTATATCCCATAAGTGAGTCCACCCCTCACATTATATATACAGTATATTCCATAAGTGAGTCCACCCCTCACATTATATATATAGCATCTCCCATAAGTGACTCCACCCCTCACATTATATATACAGTATATCCCATAAGTGACTCCACCCCTCACATTATATATACAGTATCTCCCATAAGTGAGTCCACCCCTCACATTATATATACAGTATCTCCCATGAGTCCTCCCCTCACATTATATATACAGTATATCCCATAAGTGAGTCCACCCCTCACATTATATATACAGTATATCCCATAAGTGAGTCCACCCCTCACACTATATATACAGTATATCCCATAAGTGAGTCCACCCCTCACATTATATATACAGTATATCCCATAAGTGAGTCCACCCCTCACATTATATATACAGTATATCCCATAAGTGAGTCCACCCCCTCACATTATATATACAGTATATCCCATAAGTGAGTCCACCCCTCACATTATATATACAGTATATCCCATAAGTGAGTCCACCCCTCACATTATATATACAGTATATCCCATAAGTGACTCCACCCCTCACATTATATATACAGTATCTCCCATAAGTGAGTCCACCCCTCACATTATATATACAGTATCTCCCATAAGTGATTCCACCCCCTCACATTATATATACAGTATATCCCATAAGTGACTCCACCCCTCACATTATATATACAGTATCTCCCATAAGTGAGTCCACCCTTCACATTATATATACAGTATCTCCCATAAGTGACTCCACCCCTCACATTATATATACAGTATATCCCATAAGTGAGTCCACCCCTCACATTATATATACAGTATCTCCCATAAGTGAGTCCACCCCTCACATTATATATACAGTATATCCCATAAGTGAGTCCACCCCTCACATTATATATACAGTATATCCATAAGTGACTCCACCCCTCAACATTATATATACAGTATCTCCCATAAGTGAGTCCACCCTTCACATTATATATACAGTATCTCCCATAAGTGACTCCACCCCTCACATTATATATACAGTATATCCCATAAGTGAGTCCACCCCTCACATTATATATACAGTATCTCCCATAAGTGAGTCCACCCCTCACATTATATATACAGTATATCCCATAAGTGAGTCCACCCCTCACATTATATATACAGTATATCTCATAAGTGACTCCACCCCTCACATTATATATACAGTATATCCCATAAGTGACTCCACCCCTCACATTATATATACAGTATATCCCATAAGTGAGTCCACCCCTCACATTATATATACAGTATATCTCATAAGTGACTCCACCCCTCACATTATATATACAGTATATCTCATAAGTGACTCCACCCCTCACATTATATACAGTATATCCCATAAGTGAGTCCACCCCTCACATTATATATACAGTATATACCATAAGTGAGTCCACCTCTCACATTATATATACAGTATATACCATAAGTGAGTCCACCCCTCACATTATATACAGTATATCCCATAAGTGAGTCCACCCCTCACATTATATATACAGTATCTCCCATAAGTGAGTCCACCCCTCACATTATATATACAGTATATCCCATAAGTGTGTCCACCCCTCACATTATATATACAGTATCTCCCATAAGTGACTCCACCCCTCACATTATATATACAGTATCTCCCATAAGTGAGTCCACCCCTCACATTATATATACAGTATCTCCCATAAGTGAGTCCACCCCTCACATTATATATACAGTATATCCCATAAGTGACTCCACCCCCTCACATTATATATACAGTATCTCCCATAAGTGAGTCCACCCCTCACATTATATATTCAGTATATCCCATAAGTGACTCCACCCCTCACATTATATATACAGTATATCCCATAAGTGACTCCACCCCTCACATTATATACAGTATATCCCATAAGTGAGTCCACCCCTCACATTATATATACAGTATCTCCCATAAGTGAGTCCACCTGTCACATTATATATACAGTATCTCCCATAAGTGAGTCCACCCCTCACATTATATACAGTATATCCCATAAGTGAGTCCACCCCTCACATTATATATACAGTATCTCCCATAAGTGAGTCCACCCCTCACATTATATATACAGTATATCCCATAAGTGAGTCCACCCCCTCACATTATATATACAGTATCTCCCATAAGTGAGTCCACCCCTCACATTATATATACAGTATATCCCATAAGTGACTCCACCCCTCACATTATATATACAGTATATCCCATAAGTGAGTCCACCCCTCACATTATATATACAGTATATTCCATAAGTGAGTCCACCCCTCACATTATATATATAGCATCTCCCATAAGTGACTCCACCCCTCACATTATATATACAGTATATCCCATAAGTGACTCCACCCCTCACATTATATATACAGTATATCCCATAAGTGAGTCCACCCCTCACATTATATATACAGTATATCCCATAAGTGAGTCCACCCCTCACACTATATATACAGTATATCCCATAAGTGAGTCCACCCCTCACATTATATATACAGAATATCCCATAAGTGAGTCCACCCCTCACATTATATATACAGTATATCCCATAAGTGAGTCCACCCCTCACATTATATATACAGTATCTCCCATAAGTGAGTCCACCCCTCACATTATATATACAGTATCTCCCATAAGTGATTCCACCCCTCACATTATATATACAGTATATCCCATAAGTGACTCCACCCCTCACATTATATATACAGTATCTCCCATAAGTGAGTC
Source organism: Hyla sarda (assembly GCF_029499605.1). NCBI lineage: Eukaryota > Metazoa > Chordata > Amphibia > Anura > Hylidae > Hyla > Hyla sarda. The sequence continues at coordinate 497,622,150 of NC_079190.1, forward strand.
CACCCCTCACATTATACATACAGTATATCCCATAAGTGAGTCCACCCCTCACATTATATATACAGTATCTCCCATAAGTGACTCCACCCCTCACATTATATATACAGTATATCCCATAAGTGAGTCCACCCCTCACATTATATATACAGTATATCCCATAAGTGACTCCACCCCTCACATTATATATACAGTATCTCCCATAAGTGACTCCACCCCTCACATTATATATACAGTATATCCCATAAGTGACTCCACCCCTCACATTATATATACAGTATATCCCATAAGTGAGTCCACCCCTCACATTATATATACAGTATATCCCATAAGTGACTCCACCCCTCACATTATATATACAGTATATCCCATAAGTGAGTTCACCCCTCACATTATATACAGTATATCCCATAAGTGACTCCACCCCTCACATTATATATACAGTATCTCCCATAAGTGAGTCCACCCCTCACATTATATACAGTATATCCCATAAGTGAGTCCACCCCTCACATTATATATACAGTATATCCCATAAGTGACTCCACCCCTCACATTAGATATACAGTATATCCCATAAGTGATTCCACCCCTCACATTATATACAGTATATCCCATAAGTGACTCCACCCCTCACATTATATATACAGTATATCCCATAAGTGAGTCCACCCCTCACATTATATATACAGTATATCCCATAAGTGAGTCCACCCCTCACATTATATACAGTATATCCCATAAGTGAGTCCACCCCTCACATTATATACAGTATATCCCATAAGTGAGTCCACCCCTCACATTATATATACAGTATATCCCATAAGTGACTCCACCCCTCACATTATATATACAGTATATCCCATAAGTGAGTTCACCCCTCACATTATATACAGTATATCCCATAAGTGAGTCCACCCCTCACATTATATACAGTATATCCCATAAGTGAGTCCACCCCTCACATTATATACAGTATCTCCCATAAGTGACTCCACCCCTCACATTATATATACAGTATCTCCCATACGTGACTCCACCCCTCACATTATACATACAGTATATCCCATAAGTGACTCCACCCCTCACATTATATATACAGTATCTCCCATAAGTGACTCCACCCCTCACATTATATATACAGTATATCCCATAAGTGACTGCACCCCTCACATTATATACAGTATATCCCATAAGTGAGTCCACCCCTCACATTATATATACAGTATATCCCATAAGTGACTCCACCCCTCACATTATATATACAGTATCTCCCATAAGTGACTCCACCCCTCACATTATATATACAGTATATCCCATAAGTGAGTCCACCCTCACATTATATATACAGTATATCCCATAAGTGAGTCCACCCCTCACATTATATATACAGTATCTCCCATAAGTGAGTCCACCCCTCACATTATATACTGTATCTCCCATAAGTGAGTCCACCCCTCACATTATTGTAAATATCATGTGACAACACTGAAGAGTGGCCATAATCCATCCCTGATGTCAGGTGACTTGTTTGTGTTATAAGGTCTTAGGTGTGATTTGGGTGCAGATGTCTTTGGTGTTATCGCTCTCACACTCTCTAATGATGGTCACCGGAAGTTCAACATGGCGCCTCATTGCAAAAACTCTCTGTGTCATCCCAGAAGTAAGCCTCAAGAAATGCAAAATGCACAAGAAGGTCCACAAACAGTTTGGTGAAGACAAGCCGACCAAGGACATGGATTACTGGTATCATGCCCTGTGGTAAGATGAGAACAAGATAAACTTATTTGGTTCAGATGGTGTCCAGTGTGTGTGGCGGCTGAGAAGGTGATGAGTATGAAAACAAGTGTGTACTGCCTACAGTCAAGCATGGTGGTGGAGTGCCATGGTCTGGGGCTTCATGATGCTGTTGGCACTGGGGGCTACAATTTATTGAGGGAACCACCATGAATGCCATCATCTACTGTGACATACTGAAGCAGAGCCTGATCTCCTCCGGAGACTGGGCTGCAGGGCCGTATTAACATATTATAATGACCCCAAACACCTCCAAGACGGCCACTGCCTTGCTAAAAAGGCTGAGGGTAAAGTGATGGACTTTCCAAGGATGACTCCATATCTTAAAGGGGGTACTCCGCCCCTTGACATCTTATCCCATATCCAAAGACATCTTATCCCCTATCCACTAGGGCCCTCGGCGATCTCCCTGCTGAGCAGCCCCGGAGGCTCGTGATGTCACAGCCAGGCCCCCTCGTGATGTCACGGCCTCGCCCCCTCAATGCAAGTCTAGTGGGAGGGGGCATGAAGCATAGACTTGCATTGCGGGGACGTGGCTTTGACGTCACAAGGGGGTGTGGTCGTGACGTCTCAGGCCTCTGGCCCCGTATCGCCAGTCATCCGGCACGGAGTGAAGTTCGGTCCGTGCACCGGATGTCTGGGATGCCGGAGCCGAGATCGCGTGGGACCCCCACTGTCTAGGGGCAGAGTACCCCTTTAACCCTATTGTTCATCTGTGTGTGTGTGGGGGGTGGGGGGGATAGATAAGAAGGCAGAGCTTAGACTTACACCTAATTTCTGGCTCAAAGTAGGGGGAGGACTATTGTTGGAACTATTATTGTTATGAAAGGATTTTGAATATGCAAAAAAGCTCTCCTGCCCCCCACCCCGTTATTTTAACCTCTGTATCTTTATTATATATTACTATACAATTTCTTTACAGAAACAGACCAAGCAAAAAAAGGGGACAATGCACGACAAAGGAATTTATAGAAAAGTCTGAATCATTGTGTCATTCTGCACCATCCCAGACCCTGAACAACTCATAGCAGAACTACTGAAGTGGGAAACAGACAGCAATGGAATGATACATCCTGACCTAGAGTAGCGCACAAAACTATGAGACTGTAAAACCCTATTTTGGAAAATCGGTAGCATAGTGCCCCACCTATGGATTACAAGTGGTACTACTAAGGCTTCTTTAAAGAAGCGCTCTGGGTATTTTATTTATTTTGGCCATATAATGCACACTCACCATCACTAGTCCTACAGTGTCATCTGTTTTATTCTAGCACAGCTGAATAACTTGGTCATGTGACCAACACCCTAACCCACAATAGATCACAATTTAGTGTGTCAAAGAAAGTAGTCAGACCTGGTCAGCTGACTTCCTGAATGGTATTATCACCTATCAGATCTCTGCTTCTAGCTCACAACCCCCTCCACATCCAGATCTGTATGCTGTTGCTGCTGCTACCTCTATGGGATCAGGATGTAAAATAGTTATACACCTGCCCTCCAGCTCTATCTGTATACTGCTGCTGCTATCTCTATGGGATCAGGATATATAGTAGTTATATACCTCTCCTCCCAGCTCTATTTGTATACTGCTGCTGCTATCTCTATGGGTTCTGGATGTAAAATAGTTATACACATCCTCTCCAGCTCTATCTGTATACTGCTGTTATTTTATGGGATCAGGATATGTAGTCGTTATATATCTCCCCTCCAGCTCTAGCTGTATACTGCTGCTATCTTTATGGGATCAAAATATATAGTAGTTATACACCTCCCTTCCAAGCTCTATTTGTATACTGCTGCTGTCTCTATTGGATCAGGATGTAAAATAGTTATACATCTCCCCTTCAGCTTTATCTGTGTACTGCGGCTATACCTATGAGATCAGGATATACTGTGTTTTTTTTCTACGTTTTCTATGTGATTTTCTCAAAATCACAGGAAAATGGCACTTTTACTGCGATTCGCCAAATTGCAATATAACAGCATTATTTGTACAGCAATTTTGGAAAATAACCACAAAAATATGGTCGAAAGGCGCTAAAAAGCTATGAAAATCTATAAAAACGCAACTATATAAGCGTTACAATGCCTCATTTTTTTCTCAATGACTGTACAGCACATTATGCAATGTTCTCCAACCTGTGATAGGTAAAGGGAACACAGATTTTATATATGAGCAGTTGATATATATATATATATATATATATATATATATATATATATATATATATATGTGCAGGACTGGTGCAAGGATTTTTGCCTCACTAGGCAAAAGCTAATTTTGCTGCTCTTTGACCCCGCCCATTGGCTATGCCCTTTGAACCCCCCCCCCTTGCTACTGGGGTGACACATTGTAACAAACCTCCTTCTCATGTAATCTCCTTACTACTGGGGTGACACACTGTAACAAACCTCCTCCTCATGTAGTCTCCTTACTACTGGGGTGACACACTGTAACAAACCTCCTCCTCATGTAATCACTTTACTACTGGGGTGACACACTGTAACAAACCTCCTCCTCATGTAATCTCCTTACTACTGGGGTGACACACTGTAACAAACCTCGTCCTCATGTAATCTCATTACTACTGTGGTGACACACTGTAACAAACCTCCTCCTCATATAATCTCCTTACTACTGGGGTGACACACTGTAACAAACCTCCTTCTCATGTAATCTCCTTACTACTGGGGTGACACACTGTAACAAACCTCCTCCTCATGTAATCTCCTTACTACTGGGGTGACACACTGTAACAAACCTCCTCCTCATGTAATCACTTTACTATTGGAGTGACACACTGTAACAAACCTCCTCCTCATGTAATCTCCTTACTACTGGGATGACACACTGTAACAAACCTCTCCTCATGTAATCTCCTTACTACTGGGGTGACACACTGTAACAAACCCCCTCCTCATGTAATCTCCTTACTACTGGGGTGACACACTGTAACAAACCTCCTCCTCATGTAATCACCTTACTACTGGGGTGACACACTGTAACAAACCCCCTGCTCATGTGATGGTGGTTCTGGCTGGGCGGGTGCTTCAGATGAGCGGGGGATGCTTCAGATGTTGGCTGGTTACTAACTTTCTTGCAGCGGGCAGAGCGGCGCCCCCATCAAGAGGGCGCTCTAGACAGCTGCCAACTTTGCCTATAGTCAGAATCAGCTCTGTATATGTGTATAGAAACCGCTACGGCAGCCTAATCGGTTACCCAGCTTTTCCAGACTCCTCCTTATGCAATGATACTTTCCTGCTAGCAGTAATGGCAGCCTAATTCAGTGTTTCCCAAGCAGGGTGCCTCCAGCTGTTGCGAAAACTACAACTCCCAGCATGTCCGGACAGTTGAAGGCTGTCTGGGCATGCTGGGAGTTGTAGTTTTGCAACAGCTGGAGGCATCCTGGTTGGGAAACACTGGCCTATTTGTGTGTGAGTGTGCACGAGTGAGCGTGCTCCAGCCTTGTACGGGGGGGGGGGGGGGGGGGGATAAAAATCGGATCTGTGCTTCATGTATCAACAAGACGAGCACATGACTAAACACTGGCTGCTTTAATCAAATCCATTGACGTAGCCGGAGAACAGCTGATCAATGGTGAAAGGAAGTGGAAGCAACTTGTGTAAAACAAGGCAGTCACTGACAACTTGAGTTCTCGCACGCTGGGCATCGAATGGTTAACAGCCTAGGGCAAGAATATCCACAGTTTATAGAAAAACCACTATTTGTGTGATACTGCTTAAGGCATGACTCCGCGTTTACTGGGCTAAAACAGTCTACTGTCCGGGGGGTGAAGTGCCGTGACTTTATTCTTAGCTCCTCTTCTGCTGCCCCGTACAATGACTTCAGTCGTGGCCGAAGGTTTGGAGACTGGCAAAACAATTAAAAATTGTGTATAGTAGTTATACACCTCCCCTCCAGCTCTATCTGTATACTGCTGCTGTCTCTATGCGATCAGGATATATAGTAGTTATACACCTCCCCTCCAGCTCTATCTGTATACTGCTGCTGTCTCTATGCGATCAGGATATATAGTAGTTATACACCTCCCCTCCAGCTCTATCTGTATACTGCTGCTATCTCTATGGCATCAGGATATATAGCGGTTATACACCTCCCCTCCAGCTCTATCTGTATACTGCTGCTATCTCTATGTGATCAGGATATATAGTAGTTATACACCTCCCCTCCAGCTCTATCTGTATACTGCTGCTGTCTCTATGCGATCAGGATATATAGTAGTTATACACCTCCCCTCCAGCTCTATCTGTATACTGCTGCTGTCTCTATGGGATCAGGATATATAGCAGTTATACACCTACCCTCCAGCTCTATGGGGGCCATGTATCATTATTTGTGTATGGTAGAAGCAGTTTACCCCTTTTGCCGAATTCTAAATTATGCGCAGAAGCGCTAAATTTATCAATCAAGCGCAATGAGTTTCATAAATTGCGGCCAAATTTATTTAGTAATTACCTCAATCGACTCTTTGAAAAATGGAATCAATGATTTAGAGCATCTTACTACGTCAAGTCCAAGATGGCTTATATTTGCGTTAAAAATATGGTCAGATTTCTGCGGGTAAATGAAATGTTCGCAGTTAATAAATTTGTGCGTACTAAATATGTCACTCCAAGGTTACACCGAAACCTACACATCTGGAGGAAATGCTCCACCAGAATGTGCGCAAAAAAAGACGCAAAAAAAAAAAAAAAACAGCTTGCACAGAATTTTGCGCAAAGATTTAAACACAAAACAGGGGTAAAATCTTTGATACATGTCCCCCTATCTGTATACTGCTGCTGCAATCTCCACCCCGCATCGCCAGTCATCCGGCACGGAAGTTAGCTCTGTGCACCGGATGTCTGGGGCGCCGCAGGCGAGATCGCGGGGGTCCCAGGCGGCAGGACCCCCGCGATCAGACATCTTATCACCTATCCTTTGGGGATGAGATGTCTAGGGGCGGAGTACCCCTTTAAGAATGCCAGGTCAGCCAACAGCAACTTGTTTCTTTTCCCTTAGCAAAAGGAGTGAAAAGAAATATAAATAAAATAGATAAAAACTGTATAAATGGAAATGAGATATAAAACAGGTAATAAATCTTGAGCATTAATAAGAAAAACAGCTTTATCAAAACCTGTGATAAGGAAAAGTTGACCAGTTGCCCATAGCAACCAATCAGATCGCTTCTTTCTTTTCTTAAAGGCCTTTTCAAACATGACATAAACAATCTGATTGGTTGCTATGGGCAACTGGTCAACTTTTTCTCTATACGCAGGTTTTGATAACTCTCCCTATATAAGGGTATCAAATATGTCAACAATGACTTGTTGGCGGCTTCAATGACTTGTTGGCGGCTTCCCTTTGGAAAAAAGGAGTAAAAATAAATTAAAAATAAGTCTAAACAGCATAAAAAAGTAATTATTAAAAAAAGAGCTATAAGTTGCACGCTCAAATAGTTAAACATAATGGGGGACATTCATGAAGACCTGTGCAGAGGAAAAGTCAACCAGTTGCCCATAGCAACCAATCAGATCGCTACTTTCATTTTTGAAAATCTGATCTGATTGGTTGCTATGGGCAACTGGTCAACTATTCCTCTGGACGGGTCTTGATGATTCTCCCCCAATAATACTAGATCTGTGGACAGCCGCTTGCTGAGGGTTTCTGCTACAAACAGAGAGAAAACAACCTGAAAAGAAGTAAAAATAGCAGAAATCAGAATAAGGACATTAAAAAAATATATATACTTTGTACGCTCGACGTATTAAAGGGTTTTTTCAAATCAACTGGCGCCAGAAAGTTATACAGATTTGTAAATTACTTCTATTTTGAAATCTTAATCCTTCCAGTACTTATCAGCTGCTGTTTACTACAGAGGAAGTTGCATAGTTCTTTTCAGTCTGACCACAGTGCTCTCTGCTGACACCTCTGTCCATGTCAGGAACTGTCCAGAGTAGGAGCAAATTCCTATAGCAAACCTCTCCTGCTCTGGACAGTTCCTGACATGGACAGAGGTGTCAGCAAAGAGCACTGTGGTCAGACAGAAAAGAACTACACAACTTCCTTTGTAGTATACAGCAGCTGATAAGTACTGGCAGGGTAAAGATTTTTATATAGAAGTCATTTACAAATCTGTTTAACTTTCTGGCACCAGTTGATTTAAAAAAAAAAAATTCCACCAGAGTACCCCTTTAAGTAGAAAAAAACTATTAAAAATACCAAGTCTGTCAACAACGGCTTGTTGACAGTTTCCCCGTAGGGTAGGTTCACATCTCGATTTAACCATTCGATTATCGGACCGTAAAATCTGCCAAAATCGGATTGCAAAAAACGTATACAATCGTATGTAAAGATTTCTTTGCTATCCGAGTTAAAATCGTATCCAAAGATCGTACAGATGGAAATTCCATCCGATTTTCAATAAAAATCTGATCCTCTATTTAAAATGAATATGTATGCCAATGGCAATAAAGTTTTATATATTTGAAGCGCCTGTGTTTTGAAGTCTACTGCGCATGCGTACAAAAAAAATCGTGTGCGATTAATCTGATAGAATCGCGCAGTCACACGATTCCATGCGATTTACATAGACATCAATAATAAAAAATCGGACACGATCAACTGGTGCCAGAAAGTTAAACAGATGTTTTAATTACTTCTATTAAAAAATCTTAATCCTTCCAGTACTTATCAGCTGCTGAATACTACAGAGGAAATTATTTTCTTTTTGAAACGCAGTGCTCTCTGCTGACATCATGACCACAGTGCTCTCTGCTGACATCTCTGTCCATTTTAGGAAATGCCCCGAGCAGCATATGTTTGCTATGGGGATTTTCTCCTACTCGGGACAATTCTTAAAATGGACAGAGATGTCAGCAGAGAGCACTGTGCTCGTGATGTCAGCAGAGAGCCCTGTGTTCCAAAAAGAAAATAATTTCCTCTGTAGTATTCAGCAGCTAATAAGTACTGGAAGGATTAAGACTTTTTAATAGAAGTAATTTACAAATCTGTTTAACTTTCTGGCACCAGTTGATTTAAAAAAATAAAAATAAAAATAAATAAATAAAGTTTTTCACCGGAATAGCCCTTTAATGATAGACAACAAATGCATCAGTTTTGATCCGCATCCGATTTTGCACGATTTAAGATCGGAGGTAAAATCGTCGTTGACCAAGATTTTTCATCCAGATTAAAAATTGGATCGAAATCGTGTCCGATTTTTTATTATTGATGTCTAATGTAAATCGCATGGAATCATGTGAATCAGATTAATTGCAGGCGATTTTTTTTTGTACGCATGCTCAGTAGACTTCAAAACACATGCGCTTCAAATATATAAAACTTTATTGCCATTGGCCTACATATTCATATTAAGAACAGGATCAGATTTTTATTGAAAATCGGATGGAATTTTCATCTGTACAATTTTTGGTTACGATTTTAAAATCGGATAGCAATGAAATCTTTACATACGATTGTATACAATTTTTTGCAATCCGATTCCGTCCGATTTTACGGTCTGATAATCGGATGGTTAAATAGTGAACCTAGCCTTAGATGTCTGCTGCAAGACTCCTCTGGTGACGCCTAATCTCCCTAAAAACAAAAGGATCAGGCAGTTAAAGGGGTATTCCAGGAAAAAAACACTTTTTTATATATATCAACTGGCTCAGAAAATTAAACAGATTTGTAAATGACTTCTATTAAAAAATCTTAATCCTTTCAGTACTTATGAGCTTCTGAAGTTAAGGTTGTTCTTTTCTGTCTAAGTTCTCTCTGATGACACGTGTCTCGGGAACAGCCCAGTTTAGAAGAGGTTTGCTATGGGGATTTGCTTCTAAACTGGGCAGTTCCCAAGACACGTGTCATCAGAGAGCACTTAGACAGAAAAGAACAACCTTAACTTCAGCAGCTCATAAGTACTGAAAGGATTAAGATTTTTTAAATGGAAGTAATTTACAAATCAGTTTAACTTTCTGAAGCCAGTTGATATGCAAAAAAAAACATTAAAGTCCTCTTGCTGTCCGGTTGTGTTAGCCCAGGGGTAGATCAGTGGTCTTCAAACTGTGGACCTCCAGATGTTGCAAAATTACAACTCCCAGCATGCTGAGAGTTGTAGTTTTGCAACATCTGGAGGTCCACAGTTTGAAGACCACTGCATTAGATGGTAAGTGTATTCCAAATTGTATTATTTTAGCACCATGTACTGTTTTTGTAATTTTTTTTCTGATGTAAATTGATCACTTAGACAAGATGAAGAAAAGAACAAACTTAACTTCAGCAGCTCATAAGTACTGAAAGGATTAAGATTTTTTAAGTAATTTACAAATCTGTTTAACTTTCTGGAGCCAGTTGATATATATATATATATATATATATATAAGTTTTTTCCTGGATAACCCCTTTAAAATCTCACATTGCCCGATCCTTTTCTAGCCTCATGGTAGGGCTGTTAGGGCAGTGTTTTGCAACCAGGGTGCCTCCAGCTGTTGCAAAACTACAACTCCCAGCATGCCTTCTGTGTCTTGCCATTGAGTATACGCGCATATAGGCTAATGTTTCTCAGTCAGTGTGCCTCCAGCTGTTGCAAAACTACAACTCCCAGCATGCCTTCTGTGTCTTGCCATTGAGTATACGCGCATATAGGCTAATGTTTCTCAGTCAGTGTGCCTCCAGCTGTTGCAAAACTACAACTCCCAGCATGCCCGGACAGCCGTTGGCTGTCCGGGCATGCTGGGAGTTGTAGTTTTGCAACAGCTGGAGGCACCCCGTTTGAAAAAAATGCTGATATAAGCCCTTCTGAGGGTTCAGCCTTGACGACCGCTCCTAACTTCAGAACCCGCCGCCGCCGCCGCCTCAGCCTCCATGCATGGTCACTTTTTTATCTGTAGAGAACGTGATTGATTTGAAAAAATAAAATAAAATTATAGGAAAAAAAAAAAGAAAAGAAAAAGAAAAAAAAAATTACAAGCGCAACATAAAAGCCGGGTCGATACGAAATATGTATATTGGTGACAATGGCACGGAAAAACTGTCTCAACCGGATGAGTAAATAAATAAGTCAGTCAGTCGCCGCGCAGCAGGGGGGCCATATCCTCCTCGCCCTCCCCAAAAAAAATGAAACTTTTTTTTTCCTTTTTTTTTTTTTTTCCTGCAGGCCTTCTCACTCCGGTTTCCATGGCAGCTGAATGCAGACTCCAGAGGCGCTGCAAAACTCATTCTAAGCAGCGATGGGCTGCTCAAAAATGGAGAACAGCTACGGAGGAGACATGAGAAAGGAATCAGGCGGGGAGGAGGAGGGGGGTAGGGGGGGGGGATGTGCTGCCGCCACCACCGCCACCACCGCCGCCGTCACCTCGCCAAAGCTGGTGAAGGTCCTCGGTGATTTTCCAAATGCACAAAACAATAATCCAAAATATTTTTACCCCCCCTCCCCCTCTTTAAGTGTCCAATTAGTGCCAAAAAATTAATAAATAAATAAATAAATAAATAAATAAAAAATGACAAAATGCGAATGGGAAGAGCGAGAAATCATGTCACGCGCCGCCATTATTATTCATTGCACGGTACAGGAGAAAATAAAATCAATGTTGCTTCATCTTTACATATATATATATATATATACATATATATTTTTTTTTTATAAATCTAAGGGGTTGTCTCGCAATGACAACCTTTTTCCCCGTCCGCTTATCGCTCCCGATCCCTCCATACACACGAATGCCTAGCTAAATGTTCCGAATGGATAGAGGAAGGGGGATTGATTCTTCTGGAGGTTGCTAAGGCTTCTGAGACAGCGTTTCCCAAGCAAGGTGGCCTCCAGCTGTTGCAAAACTACAACTCCCAGCATGCCCGGAGTGGAGTCTAACCACAGTGCTCTTTGCTGACACCTCTGTCCGTGTCAGGAACTGTCCAGAGTAGAAGCAAATCCCCATAGCAAACCTATGCTGCTCTGCACAGTTCCTGACACGGACAGAGGGGTCAGCAGAGAGCAATGTGGTTAGACAGATAGGAACTACACAACTTCCTGTGGAGCATACAGCAGCTGATAAGTACTAGAAGGATTAAAGGGGTTATCCAGGATAAAACTTTTTATATATATATCATATATATATATATATCAACTGGCGCCAGAAAGTTAAACAGATTTGTAAATTACTTCTATTAAAAAAAAATCTTAATCCTTTCAGTACTTATGAGCTGCTGAATTTGAGTTGTTCTTTTCTGTCTCTCTGATGACACCCGTCTTGGGAACTGTCCAGAGTAGAAGCAAATCCCCATAGCAAACCTCTTCTACTCTGTGCAGTTCCCGAGACAAGCAGAGATGTCAGCAGAGAGCACTGTTGTAAGACAGAAAAGAACAACCCAACTTCAGCAGCTGATAAGTACTGGAGGGATTAAGATTTTTTTAATAGAAGTAATTTACAGATCTGTTTAGCTTTCTGGAGCCAGTTGATATAAAAAAAAAAAAATATATATATATATATAAAGGGAATGATTCTTCTGGAGGCTGCTTAGGCTTCTGAGACAGCGTTTCCCAAGCAAGGTGGCCTCCAGCTGTTGCAAAACTACAACTCCCAGCATGCCCGGAGTCCAGTCTGACCACAGTGCTCTCTGCTGACACTGCTGTCCGTGTCAGGAACTGTCCAGAGCAGGAGCAAATCCCCATAGCAAACCTTTTCTACTCTGTGCAGTTCCCGAGACAAGAAGAGATGTCAGCAGAGAGCACTGTTGCCAGACAGAAAAGAACAACTCACCTTCAGCAGCTGATAAGTACTGGAAGGGTTAAGATTTTTTTATAGAAGTCATTTACAAATCTGTTTCACTTTCTGGAGCCAGTTGATATATATATATATATATATATATATATATATATATATATATCCATCTATCTATCTATCTATCTATGTCTATATATATATATATATATATATATATATATATATGTGTTTTTCCTGGAATGCCCCTTTAAGGTTTTTATATCGATGTAATTTACAAATCTGTATAACTTTCTGGCACCAGTTGATTTGAAATGTTTTTTTTTTTTTTCCACCGTAGAACCCCTTTAAAGGTTAAAGCAGCTGATAAGTACTAGAAGGATTAAAGGGGTTATCCAGGAAAAAAAAAACTTTTTTTTGTATATCAACTGGCTCCAGAAAGTTAAACAGATTTGTAAATTACTTCTATTAAAAAATCTTAATCCTTTCAGTACTTATGAGCTTCTGAAGTTGAGTTGTTCTTTTCGGTCTAAGTGCTCTCTGATGACACGTGTCTCGGGAACCGCCCGGTTTAGAAGAGGTTTGCTATGGGGATTTGCTTCTAAACTGGGCGGCTCCCGACACATGTGTCATCAGAGAGCACTTAGACAGAGAAGAACAACTCAACTTCAGAAGCTCATAAGTACTGAAAGGATTAATATTTTTTTTAAATAGAAGTAATTTACAAATCTGTTTAACTTTCTGAAGCCAGTTGATATGCAAAAAAAAAATTTTTTTTTCCCTGGATAACCCCTTTAAAGTCCTCTTGCTGTCCGGTTATGTTAGCCCAGGGGTAGATCAGTGGTCTTCAAACTGTGGACCTCCAGATGTTGCAAAATTACAACTCCCAGCATGCTGAGAGTTGTAGTTTTGCATCATCTGGAGGTCCACAGTTTGAAGACCACTGCATTAGATGGTAAGTGTATTCTGAATTTTATTATTTTAGCACCATGTACTGTTTTTGTAATTTTTTTTTCTGATGTAAATTGATCAAAATCCTACAAAAAGGAGCGGTCGATGGAAATAAAATATTCGAAAATGACATTGCGTGAATGAAATTTTTTAAGCAAAAAAAAAAAAAAAACTTCAAAAAAAATTAAATCCAAAATTTTTTCCTAATGCATCTCCGGTCAGAGAAGCTTTTCAGACAATTTGAGACTCCTAAAAATCCAACACATGGACTGGAGGAATTTAACTAAATTCCATTAATATGGTCGGTTTGGGTCCCAGGAGGACCATTGTAAGTTTTTTAACTTTCTCATGGAAATGAGGACAGGGTTGTAAAGTGAAGAATGAAAATCACAGTTGGCTTGTAAAAAAACAAAAAAAAACAAAAAAAATGTTAAATAAATTTATAATTATTTGCAGGATTTTTTAGGAATATTCTGAGAAAGCGTATTATTTATTTGTAGATTTGTAAAAAAAAATGTTTCCCTTCTTCTTTGTTCAAATCCAAAGCTAATTTTTGCTTCCTTGTTATTGGAGAAAAACACCTTGTTGGGGATCAGGGGGCCATGATACAGTTTGAACTTGGCAGTTAGGTCACATGACTGACAGGAGGTGGAGCTAAAGTGCTGTTTCAAAGAGGAAACCAGTCACATGACTGACAGGAGGTGGAGCTAAAGTGCTGTTTCAAAGAGGGAAACCAGTCGCATGACTGACAGGATGTGGAGCTAAATTTCTGACTGTTTCCAAGAGGCAACTAGTCGCATGACTGACAGGAGGTGGAGTTAAAGTGCTGACTGTTTCCAAGAGGCAACTAGTCACATGACTGACAGGAGGTGGAGCTAAATTTCTGACTGTTTCCAAGAGGCAACTAGTCACATGACTGGCAGGAGGTGGAGCTAAATTGCTTACTGTTTCCAAGAGGCAACTAGTCACATGACTGACAGGAGGTGGAGCTAAATTGCTGACTTTTTTCAAGGGGCAACTAGTCACATGACTGACAGGAGGTGGAGCTAAAGTGCTGATGTTTCCAAGAGGCAACTAGTCACATGACTGACAGGAGGTGGAGCTAAAGTGCTGACTGTTTCCAAGAGGAAACTAGCCACATGACTGACAGGAGGTGGAGCTAAATTGCTGACTGTTTCCAGGCGGTAACTAGCCACATGACTGACAGGAGGTGGAGCTAAATTGCTGACTGTTTCCAGGCGGTAACTAGCCACATGACTGACAGGAGGTGGAGCTAAATTGCTGACTGTTTCCAGGCGGTAACTAGACACATGACTGACAGAAGGTGGAGCTAAATTGCTGACTGTTTCCAGGCGGTAATTAGTCACATGACAGACAGGAGGTGGAGCTAAATTGCTGACTGTTTCCAAGGGGTAACTAGCCACATGACTGACAGGAGGTGGAGCTAAATTGCTGACTGTTTCCAAGGGGTAACTAGCCACATGACTGGCAGGAGGTGGAGCTAAATTGCTTACTGTTTCCAAGAGGCAACTAGTCACATGACTGACAGGAGGTGGAGCTAAAGTGCTGACTGTTTCAAAGGGGCAACTAGCCACATGACTGACAGGAGGTGGAGCTAAATTGCTGACTGTTTCCAGGGAGTAACTAGTCACATGACTGATAGGAGGTGGAGCTAAAGTGCTGACTGTTTCAAAGGGGCAACTAGTCACATGACTGACAGGAGGTGGAGCTATATTGCTTACTGTTTCCAAGTGGTAACTAGTCACATGACTGACAGGAGGTGGAGCTAAAGTGCTTACTGCTTCCAAGTGGTAACTAGTCACATGACTGACAGGAGGTGGAGCTATATTGCTTACTGTTTCCAAGTGGTAACTAGTCACATGACTGACAGGAGGTGGAGCTATATTGCTTACTGTTTCCAAGTGGTAACTAGTCACATGACTGACAGGAAGTGGAGCTAAATTGCTACACCCCTGAGGAAGTCACTTCAGAGTGACGGAACGTGTGGGGTTCCGGTAACCCACCCTGCGTTACCTTCATATTATTGCTGCTGCTGCTCCTCCGTTTGTGGTTTGCCATTCTTGTCTTATTGTATTTATATCTTTTGTGCACTTTGAACACCCGATATACTTGAATTTCATTATTCATATGCATGTGCACTTTGGTCAGCAGCCTTGTGCTATTTGGTATTATTTTGCAGGACGGGATAGGGTTCAGGGGGTTCATGGCCCCTACCCATGTAGTGCTATGTGGCCCCTACCCATGTAGTGCTATGTTCGTTTTTTGAGCTTTTTAATTGGTTTTAAGTGTCCTTGTGTTTCTTTATGATTTATTTGTTCATATATGTTTATGTGCAATGAAGTTATTATCATTTGCAGATATTTCTCTGTATTGGGTGTGCTCTTATTACAGCTTTCTCTTTCCCTATTCTGCTGTATTGCAATCTTTTACTGATAGTATCACCCCGGCTGTCACTTAATTGGTGAGCCCCCCAACCTTTCTTCTTGTATTGGAGCTAAAGTGCTGACTGTTTCCAAGGGACATGACTGACAGGAGGTGGAGCTAAAGTGCTGACTGTTTCCAAGGGGCAACTAGTCACATGACTGACAGGAGGTGGAGCTAAATTGCTGACTGTTTCCAGGCGGTAATTAGTCACATGACAGACAGGAGGTGGAGCTAAAGTGCTGACTGTTTCCAAGGGGCAACTAGTCACATGACTGACAGGAGGTGGAGCTAAATTGCTGACTGTTTCCAAGGGGTAACTAGTCACATGACTGACAGGAGGTGGAGCTAAATTGCTTACTGTTTTCAAGGGGCAACTAGTCACATGACTGGCAGGAGGTGGAGCTAAAGTGCTGACTGTTTCCAAAAGGCAACTAGTCACATGACTGACAGGAGGTGGAGCTAAATTGCTGACTGTTTCCAAGAGGCAACTAGTCACATGACTGACAGGAGGTGGAGCTAAAGTGCTGACTGTTTCCAAGGGGTAACTAGTCACATGACTGACAGGAGGTGGAGCTAAATTGCTTACTGTTTTCAAGGGGCAACTAGTCACATGACTGGCAGGAGGTGGAGCTAAAGTGCTGACTGTTTCCAAAAGGCAACTAGTCACATGAATGACAGGAGGTGGAGCTAAATTGCTGACTGTTTCCAAGAGGCAACTAGTCACATGACTGACAGGAGGTGGAGCTAAAGTGCTGACTGTTTCCAAGAGGCAACTAGTCACATGACTGACAGGAGGTGGAGCTAAAGTGCTGACTGTTTCCAAGGGACATGACTGACAGGAGGTGGAGCTAAAGTGCTGACTAGGCAACTAGTCACATGACTGACAGGAGGTGGAGCTAAATTGCTTACTGTTTTCAAGGGGCAACTAGTCACGTGACTGACAGGAGGTGGAGCTAAAGTGCTGACTGTTTCCAAGGGGCAACTAGTCACATGACTGACAGGAGGTGGAGCTAAAGTTCTGACTGTTTCAAAGGGGCAACTAGCCACATGATTGACAGAAGGGGGAGCTAAATTGCTGACTGTTTCCAAGGGGCAACTAGTCACATGACTGACAGGAGGTGGAGCTAAAGTGCTGACTGTTTCCAAGGGGCAACTAGTCACATGACTGACAGGAGGTGGAGCTAAAGTGCTGACTGTTTCCAAGGGGCAACTAGTCACATGACTGACAGGAGGTGGAGATAAAGTGCTGACTGTTTCCAAGAAGCAATTAGCAGAATTTTGGAAAGTTACAAAAAACTCAAACTTAGCACAAAACAAAGTAGCATAAAAGTTACTCGACTCTACTCTTCACAGAATCATTACAGAAGCATGGCTGCCTTCTTCCAAAAGTAGCGCCACGCCTGCCCACAGGTTGTGTTTCATATTGCAGCCAGACCATTACTGATGATTTTTGAAGCTTGAGTGTGAGGGATCTAAACAAAGTGGGAGGGATCTAAATAGAGTGGGAGGGATCAAAATAGAATGAGAGGGACCTAAACAAAGTGGGAGGGATCTAAATAGAGTGAGAGGGACTTAAAGTGGGAGGGGCTTAAACAAAGTGGGAGGGTTCTAAACAGAGTGGGAGGGGCCTAAACAATCCTGTGTAGCACAAAGAGGAAGTCTATTGTATGGCAGGTAGATCTCTTTAAGACTGACATTTTTGAAAACTCAACAGTTTGGCGTCAAGTGGTTTGTTCACAATTTCCGGCCATTGCTGTAGTATAGAATGAATAGGTTGTAATTAAAGTGGATCTGGCCATCTCTGTAATGAGTATAATGGGATTCTAATGATAGTCGCCTAACTACATTTCTACCCCGCTCGGTAGATCCTTGTCTAATGGTCAAATCACTTTGCAAATAGTATTTTAATAGCGCTGAGAATTAGCCTTCGATTTAACCCCACAATTTGCCGACACATTCTTGTCAGCTCTGATAATTGTGAAGCCATGTGGAGGGATATTATCCGGAAAGAACGAGGCATGGAAAGTTCCAAGAAAGGACAACACCGAAAGACTTTAATATGAAGCCTTCAAGGCGGTCCAAGCTGTATACAAACTGTCCTATTTTAGAGGGCACCATCACATCCCTATTGCAAGTCTACAAGTCTGACCAATGCACAAAACAAAAAAATCTAATGTCAAGTTGAAGACACCCAATGTGGAAGAAGTCAAAATATGGAAATGTAGGTTAAACATATAAATGGTAGAGTGAAGGTATCTGACTAATGGTTTTCTACATATAGTGCTCTAAGTACAATAGGTCATAACAATGGGGGGGGGGGAGTTACAATGGCTCTTACCGAGGATCTCTACAGTTGGTATACACAATGGATCTCTACAGTGGGTCTCCACATTAGATTTCTACATTGGATCTCTACAATGAGTCTCCACATTAGGTTTCTACATTGGATATCTACAATGGGTCTGCAAGATGGGTCCTTATGGATCAAACACAGTGATATTTCTAAAATAAGTCTATACAATTGATCTCTATGACTTATTACAATAGGTCTTTATAATAGGTCTCCAAACTGGATCTCTACAATAGTCCTTGACAATAGTACTATGCAAAAAGTATTTACAATGGATCTCTACAATGGTCCTTTAAGATAGTACTATGCAAAAAGTATTTACAATGGATCTCTACAATTGGTCACTACAATAGGTCTGTACAATGGATCTTCAAAGTGGCTTCTTTACATTTACTCTCTACAATGGATCTCTAAATGGATCTATATGGGTCAAATAGGTCTATGCAATGGATTTCTTCATTGTATCTATACAATTAGTTTTTATAGTGCATTTCCATGAGTCGCTACAAAAGGTATCCACAATGGTCCATTACAATAGGTCCCTGCAATTTTACTTTACAATGGATCACTAAAATTAGTCAGTAAATTGGTCTGTACAATGGATCTCCAAAGTGGATTCTCTACAATGGTTCTCCACAATGGATTTCTACATTGGCTTTCTACAATGGGTCTCTAAATGGATCTATATGGGTTAAATACGTCTCTGCAATGGTTCTCTACCATGGGTCTACACAATAGATTTTATACACTGGCTCTCTACAACAGGTCTCTGAATGGATATATATATATATATATATATATATATATTGTCACGATGCCGGCTGGCAGGTAGTGGACCCTCTGTGCCAGAGAGGGATTGGCGTGGACCGTGCTAGTGGACCGGTTCTAAGCCACTACTGGTTTTCACCAGAGCCCGCCGCAAAGCGGGATGGTCTTGCTGCGGCGGTAGTGACCAGGTCGTATCCACTAGCAACGGCTCACCTCTCTGGCTGCTGAAGATAGGCGCGGTACAAGGGAGTAGGCAGAAGCAAGGTCGGACGTAGCAGAAGGTCGGGGCAGGCAGCAAGGATCGTAGTCAGGGGCAACGGCAGAAGGTCTGGAAACACTGGCAAGGGACACACAAGGAACGCTTTCACTGGCACTAAGGCAACAAGATCCGGCAAGGGAGTGCAAGGGAAGTGAGGTAATATAGGGAGTGCACAGGTGATAACTCTAATTGGAACCACTGCGCCAATCAGCGGCGCAGTGGCCCTTTAAATCGCAGAGACCCGGCGCGCGCGCGCCCTAGGGAGCGGGGCCGCGCGCGCCGGGACAGAACAGACGGGGAGCGAGTCAGGTAGGAGAGCCGGGGTGCGCATCGCGAGCGGGCGCTACCCGCATCGCGAATCGCATCCCGGCTAGCAGCAGGATCGCAGCGCCCCGGGTCAGAGGACGTGACCGGGGCGCTGCAGCGGAGGAGGTGAAGCGAGCGCTCCGGGGAGGAGCGGGAACCCGGAGCGCTCGGCGTAACAGTACCCCCCCCCTTGGGTCTCCCCCTCTTCTTGGAGCCTGAGAACCTGAGGAGCAGACTTTTGTCAAGGATGTTGTCCTCAGGTTCCCAGGATCTCTCTTCAGGACCACAACCCTCCCAGTCTACTAAAAAAAAATTTTTTCCTCTGACCTTTTTGGCAGCCAAAATCTCCTTGACCGAGAAGACGTCCGAGGAGCCGGAAACAGGAGTGGGAGGAACAGATTTGGGAGAAAAACGGTTGAGGATGAGTGGTTTGAGAAGAGAGACGTGAAAGGCATTAGGGATACGAAGGGAAGGAGGAAGAAGAAGTTTATAAGAGACAGGATTAATTTGACACAGAATTTTGAAAGGACCAAGATAGCGTGGTCCCAACTTGTAGCTAGGGACACGGAAGCGGACATATTTAGCGGAGAGCCATACCTTGTCTCCAGGGGAAAAAACGGGGGGAGCTCTTCTTTTCTTATCCGCGAACCTCTTCATGCGTGAAGAAGCCTGTAAGAGAGAATTTTGGGTCTCTCTCCATATAATGGAAAGGTCACGAGAAATTTCATCCACAGCGGGCAGACCAGAGGGCAAGGGGGTAGGGAGGGGGGGAAGAGGGTGACGGCCGTACACCACGAAAAATGGGGATTTGGAGGAAGATTCAGAGACCCTGAAGTTATACGAGAATTCGGCCCATGGAAGGAGATCTGCCCAGTCATCCTGGCGGGAGGAAACAAAATGTCGCAAATAATCACCCAGGATCTGGTTAATTCTTTCTACTTGTCCATTGGACTGGGGATGATATGCAGAGGAAAAATTTAATTTAATCTTGAGTTGTTTACAGAGAGCTCTCCAGAATTTAGACACGAATTGGACCCCTCTATCCGAGACAATCTGCGTAGGCAACCCGTGAAGACGAAAAATGTGTACAAAAAATTGTTTAGCCAACTGAGGCGCAGAAGGAAGACCAGGAAGAGGAATGAAATGTGCCATTTTGGAGAATCGATCAACGACCACCCAAATAACGGTGTTGCCACGGGAAGGGGGTAAATCAGTAATAAAATCCATACCAATCAGAGACCAAGGCTGTTCGGGGACAGGCAGAGGATGAAGAAAACCAGCGGGCTTCTGGCGAGGAGTCTTATCCCGGGCACAGATAGTGCAGGCTCGCACAAAGTCCCCAACATCCGTCTCCAGAGTTGGCCACCAATAGAAGCGGGAGATGAGTTGCACAGATTTCTTGATGCCCGCATGACCTGCGAGATGGGAGGAGTGACCCCATTTGAGGATTCCGAGGCGTTGGCGTGGAGAAACAAAGGTCTTTCCTGGAGGAGTCTGTCTGATGGAGGCAGGAGAAGTGGAGATCAGGCAGTCAGGTGGAATGATGTGTTGCGGAGGGAGATCAACTTCTGAGGCATCCGAGGAACGAGAGAGAGCATCGGCTCTAATGTTCTTATCGGCAGGACGAAAGTGAATCTCAAAATTAAATCGGGCAAAGAACAGAGACCACCGGGCCTGGCGAGGATTCAGCCGTTGGGCCGACTGGAGGTAGGAGAGGTTCTTGTGGTCGGTGTAGATAATAACAGGAAATCTTGATCCCTCCAGCAGATGCCTCCATTCCTCAAGTGCTAATTTAATGGCTAGAAGTTCTCGATCCCCGATGGAGTAGTTCCTCTCCGCTGGAGAGAAGGTCCTAGAGAAAAAACCACAAGTGACAGCATGCCCGGAAGGATTTTTTTGTAGAAGAACAGCTCCAGCTCCTACTGAGGAGGCATCAACCTCCAATAGGAAGGGTTTGGAAGGGTCAGGTCTGGAGAGCACGGGAGCCGAAGAAAAGGCAGACTTGAGTTGTTTAAAGGAGTCTTCTGCTTGAGGAGGCCAGGACTTGGGATCAGCATTTTTCTTGGTTAAAGCCACGATAGGAGCCACAATGGTAGAAAAATGTGGAATAAATTGCCTGTAATAATTGGCGAACCCCAAAAAGCGTTGGATAGCACGGAGTCCGGAGGGGCGTGGCCAATTTAAGACGGCAGAGAGTTTGTCTGGATCCATCTGTAGTCCCTGGCCAGAGACCAAATATCCTAGAAAAGGAAGAGATTGGCATTCAAACAGACATTTCTCAATTTTGGCATAGAGTTGGTTGTCACGAAGTCTCTGAAGAACCATACGGACATGCCGGCGGTGTTCCTCTAGATTGGCAGAAAAAATTAGGATATCGTCCAGATATACCACAACACAGGAGTATAATAGATCACGAAAAATTTCATTGACAAAGTCTTGGAAGACGGCAGGGGCATTGCACAGTCCAAAGGGCATGACCAGATACTCAAAGTGTCCATCTCTGGTGTTAAATGCCGTTTTCCACTCGTCCCCCTCTCTGATGCGGATGAGGTTATAGGCGCCTCTTAAGTCCAATTTAGTGAAGATGTGGGCACCTTGGAGGCGATCAAAGAGTTCAGAGATGAGGGGTAAGGGGTAGCGGTTCTTAACCGTGATTTTATTAAGACCGCGGTAGTCAATGCAAGGACGTAGGGAGCCATCTTTTTTGGAGACAAAGAAAAATCCGGCTCCGGCAGGAGAGGAGGATTTACGGATAAAGCCCCTTTTTAGATTCTCCTGGACGTATTCGGACATGGCAAGAGTCTCTGGGGCAGAGAGAGGATAAATTCTGCCCCGGGGTGGAGTAGTACCCGGGAGGAGGTCGAT
This sequence comes from Hyla sarda, assembly GCF_029499605.1. Taxonomy (NCBI): domain Eukaryota; kingdom Metazoa; phylum Chordata; class Amphibia; order Anura; family Hylidae; genus Hyla; species Hyla sarda. Next base: position 497,644,610 of record NC_079190.1, read on the forward strand.
AGGGCAATCATAAGGCCTGTGAGGAGGTAGAGTCTCAGCTTGTTTTTTGCAGAAAACATCCGCGAAGTCCATATAGGCCTTGGGGAGACCGGTTACTGGAGGAACCACAGAGTTACGGCAAGGGTTACTGGGAACCGGTTTTAGACAATTCTTGGAACAAGAGGACCCCCAACTCTTGATCTCCCCAGTGGACCAATCCAGGGTTGGGGAATGAAGTTGAAGCCAGGGAAGTCCAAGGAGAATCTCCGAGGTGCAATTGGGGAGGACCAAAAGTTCAATCCTCTCATGATGAGATCCGATGCTCATAAGAAGGGGCTCCGTGCGGAAACGTATGGTACAGTCCAATCTTTCATTATTTACACAATTGATGTAGAGGGGTCTGGCGAGACTGGTCACTGGGATGTTGAACCTGTTGACGAGAGAGGCCAAAATAAAATTTCCTGCAGAACCAGAGTCCAAGAAGGCCACTGTAGAGAAGGAGAAGGCAGAAGCAGACATCCGCACCGGCACAGTAAGACGTGGAGAAGCAGAGTAGACATCAAGGACTGTCTCACCTTTGTGCGGAGTCAGCGTACGTCTTTCCAGGCGGGGAGGACGGATAGGACAATCCCTCAGGAAGTGTTCGGTACTAGCACAGTACAGGCAGAGGTTCTCCATACGGCGTCGTGTCCTCTCTTGAGGTGTCAGGCGAGACCGGTCGACCTGCATAGCCTCCACGGCGGGAGGCACAGGAACAGATTGCAGGGGACCAGAGGAGAGAGGAGCCGAGGAGACGAAACGCCTCGTGCGAACAGAGTCCATATCTTGGCGGAGTTCCTGACGCCTTTCAGAAAAACGCATGTCAATGCGAGTGGCTAGGTGAATAAGTTCATGTAGATTAGCAGGAATTTCTCGTGCGGCCAGAACATCTTTAATGTTGCTGGATAGGCCTTTTTTGAAGGTCGCGCAGAGGGCCTCATTATTCCAGGACAATTCAGAAGCAAGTGTACGGAATTGTACGGCATACTCGCCAACGGAAGAATTACCCTGGACCAGGTTCAACAGGGCAGTCTCAGCAGAAGAGGCTCGGGCAGGTTCCTCAAAGACACTTCGGATTTCCGAGAAGAAGGAGTGTACTGAGGCAGTGACGGGGTCATTGCGGTCCCAGAGCGGTGTGGCCCATGACAGGGCTTTTCCGGACAGAAGACTGACTACGAAAGCCACCTTAGACCTTTCAGTGGGAAACAGGTCCGACATCATCTCCAGATGCAGGGAACATTGGGAAAGGAAGCCACGGCAAAACTTAGAGTCCCCATCAAACTTATCCGGCAAGGATAAGCGTATCCCAGGAGCGGCCACTCGCTGCGGAGGAGGTGCAGGAGCTGGCGGAGGAGATGACTGCTGAAGCTGTGGTAGCAACTGTTGTAGCATAACGGTCAGTTGAGACAGCTGTTGGCCTTGTTGCGCAATCTGTTGTGACTGCTGGGCGACCACCGTGGTGAGGTCAGCGACAACTGGCAGAGGAACTTCAGCGGGATCCATGGCCGGATCTACTGTCACGATGCCGGCTGGCAGGTAGTGGACCCTCTGTGCCAGAGAGGGATTGGCGTGGACCGTGCTAGTGGACCGGTTCTAAGCCACTACTGGTTTTCACCAGAGCCCGCCGCAAAGCGGGATGGTCTTGCTGCGGCGGTAGTGACCAGGTCGTATCCACTAGCAACGGCTCACCTCTCTGGCTGCTGAAGATAGGCGCGGTACAAGGGAGTAGGCAGAAGCAAGGTCGGACGTAGCAGAAGGTCGGGGCAGGCAGCAAGGATCGTAGTCAGGGGCAACGGCAGAAGGTCTGGAAACACTGGCAAGGGACACACAAGGAACGCTTTCACTGGCACTAAGGCAACAAGATCCGGCAAGGGAGTGCAAGGGAAGTGAGGTAATATAGGGAGTGCACAGGTGATAACTCTAATTGGAACCACTGCGCCAATCAGCGGCGCAGTGGCCCTTTAAATCGCAGAGACCCGGCGCGCGCGCGCCCTAGGGAGCGGGGCCGCGCGCGCCGGGACAGAACAGACGGGGAGCGAGTCAGGTAGGAGAGCCGGGGTGCGCATCGCGAGCGGGCGCTACCCGCATCGCGAATCGCATCCCGGCTAGCAGCAGGATCGCAGCGCCCCGGGTCAGAGGACGTGACCGGGGCGCTGCAGCGGAGGAGGTGAAGCGAGCGCTCCGGGGAGGAGCGGGAACCCGGAGCGCTCGGCGTAACATATATATATATGTCAAATTGTTTTATTTACATTGGATCTTTACAATGGGTCTCCACAATAGATTTTATACATTGGCTCTGTACAATGGGTCTTTTCAATGGCTCTCTAAGAATAACTACAACAGGTCTCTACAATGGGTCACCAAACTGGTCCTGTACAATAAGTCTCACGGTCTTCAATAAATCTTTATAATGGATCTCTGCAATTGGTCACAACAATAGGTCTGTACTATGGGTCTCCAAAGTAAATTCTCTACAGTGGGTCTCCACAATAATTCCTACATTGGATCTCTACAATACATCTCTACAATGGGTCTCCAAAGTGAATCCTCTACAATGGTTCTCCACAATGGATTTCTACATTGGACCTCTACAATAGGTCTCTACAATTGGTCTCCAAAGTAAATTCTCTACAGTGAGTCTCTACAATGGGTCTCCACTATGGATTTCTACATTGGACCTCTACAATAGGTCTCTACAATGGCACTCCAAAGGGAATTCTCTACTATGGGTCTCTACAATGGGTCTCCCCAATGGATTCCTACATTGGACCTCTACAATAGGTCTCCATAATGTGTCTCCACAATGAATTGTTACAATAGATCACTAGTACAATAATAAAATAAAAAAAACATACAAATTTGCACATTAAAAAATTTGCATTTTTATCCTCAAAAAGCTTTAGACCGCTATAGAAATTCACGAAGTGCTCATAAAATAAAAAATAGAAGAAATAAAAGAAGAAAAGGCTAAGATAAAAAAAATATTAAAAGAAACATATATCCAGATAAATCTTTCAGTATATGACAGAATGGAGTCACATCACTATGACAGGTCGTGTATATACAGGGAATTCCATGTATATCTGTGTCCCAGACTGATGGTAATAGGTGACGGGGAGGGGGATCTGGGAAGTGCAGACGTGAGACTAGGGAATTGTGTGAATGACAAATGATACGGAATAAGTGGAGAAGGAGTAGATGGGACACGTGTGACACTGCTCGCTGCCTATTGTTGTATTTAATAATAGTGTTGAGTGGCATAAGCCATATTCGAATTCGTGATATTTTGCGAATATATGGACGAATATTCATCATATATTCGCAAAATTCGCATTATATTTTCGCATATGCGAAAATCCACGTATGCAAAAATTTGCATATGCAAATTATGCATTGCAAATATTCGCGAGCAACACTATTTAATAAACCAAAACAACGCACATTAATAGGGGGAAAGAAGGGACTGTCCCAAAGCCAGAGAATATGCTATACCCTGGCTATATCAATTAGTATTATATGTAGTCATAACATCCCCTATTTTACCGGTAAGGCAAGTCAACTGTGGACTCCCATGAACTAATAAATACCTATTCGGTATCTATTGTTGTATATATTATATATCATGTGTGGGACGATGATGTCGGCTCCATAGATATCGTGTAACTGGTCCAGGCTCATACAAGCACAGTGGTCATATTATACAGTGATCTCCAAACTGAGGACCTCCAGAGTGTGCAAAAACAATAACTCCCAAAAAGATGGAAATACTGTATAGGAAAAACATCTAAAATAGTTGGATGAAGATTTCTGACTAATGGGTTTCTACATATAGGGCTACATATAGTAGAGGGTCTACAAATATCTTCTCTACAGTGGATTTCCACAATGGATCTCTGCAACAAGTCTCTACAATGGGTCTCTAAATGGATCCATATAGGCCGAATAGGTCTATGCTATGGATTTCTACATTGGCGCTCTACAATAGGTCTCTGCAGTGGGTCTACACAATGGATTTCTACATTAAACCTCTACAATAGGTCTCTACAATAGATTCCTACATTGGACCTCTGCAATAAGTCTACACAATGGATTCCTATATTGGACCTCTACAATAAGTCTCTACAATGGGTCTCCAAAGTGAATTTTCTACAATGGTTCTCTAAAATCGGTCTCTACAATGAATTTCTACATTGGAGCTCTAAAATGGTTCTCTACAATGGGTCTGCACAATGGATTCCTACATTGGACCTCTACAATAGGTCTCTACAATGGGTCTCCACATGGATTCCTATATTGGACCTCTACAATAGGTCTACACAATGGGTCTCCACAATGGATTTCTACATTGGACCTCTACAATAGGTCTCTACAATGGGTCTCCACAATGGATTCCTACATTGGACCTCTACAATAGGTCTACACAATGGGTCTCCACAATGGATTCCTATATTGGATCTCTACAATAGGTCTACACAATGGGTCTCCACAATTGATTCCTATATTGGATCTCTACAATGGGTCTACACAATGGATCTCTATGCTGGATCTCTACAATATGTCTCCACAATAAGTCTTTAAAATGGATCTCTACAATAGGTCACTAGTATAGGTCTCTACATTAGGTTAATGCAATGAGTCTCTACACTGGGTCTCCACAATGGATCCTTACAAATGAACTCTGCAATAGGTCACTACAATAGGCCTCTACAATGGGTCTCCACAATAAATATCTATAATGTGCCTTTGCAATAGGTCTCCACAATTAAAATTTACAATGGATCTTTACGATTACTAATCTACAACATTCTGCACAATGGGTCTCCAAAGTGAATTCTCTACAATGGGTCTTTACAATTAATTCCTTCATTGGACCTCTACAATAAGCCTCTACAATGGGTCTCCACAATGGATCTCTATAATGTGTATCTACAAAGCATCTCCAAAATGTTCAGCACATAAAAACCTATGAAGAATACACACACAGTAGACAGTCATCTGGTCAACCATGATCACCTTAACCCAGACATGGATTCTCCACAACAGGTTTCAGTCACAACATATTAATGGCCTATCCTTAGAATAAGCCATCAATATCAGATTGGCAGGGTGCAATCAGCTTTTTGCTAGAGTAGCAGTTCCCTCATACACGAAAAAGCAAAGCTGGGGGTAAACAGCGCCATACATTGTATAGTGGTAATGCTGGGTTACTGCAGCTCAGTTCACAGTGATGCGAATAGGAGCTGAGCTGAAGAAACCCAACATGGTCGTTAGACAGAAAACAGAGCCATCTTCTTCTAGCTTTGCCTTTTAGAGTATGCTCTAGCAAACAACTGACTTGTGGGGGGTACTAGGTGTTGGCACCCCACCGATCTGATAATAATAGCCTATCCTGAAGATAGGCCAACCAGGGCCGGTTCGGCCTACAGGCAAAGTAGGCAGCCGCCTATAGCGCCCTCTTGATTGGGGACGCCGTTCTGCTTGCTGTAAAAAAGATAAGACAACCAGCATCCGAACCACTTGTCAGCCAGCAGCATTAGGAGGAAGTTTGTTCCAGTGTGTCACCCCAGTAGTAAGGAGATTACATGAGAAGGAGGTTTGTTACAGTGTGTCACCCCAGTAGTAAGGAGATTACATGAGAAGGAGGTTTGTTACAGTGTGTCACCCCAATAGTAATGTGATTACATGAGGAGGAGGTTTGTTATAGTGTGTCACCCCAGTAGTAAGGTGATTACATGAGGAGGGGGTTTGTTACAGTGTGTCACCCCAGTAGTAAGGGGATTACATGAGGAGAGGTTTGTTACAGTGTGTCACCTCAGTAGTAAGGATATTACATGAGGAGGTTTGTTACAGTGTGTCACCCCAGTAGTAAGGATATTACATGAGGAGGAGGTTTGTTACAGTGTGTCACCTCAGTAGTAAGGAGATTACATGAGGAGGAGGTTTGTTATAGTGTGTCACCCCAGTAGTAAGGTGATTACATGAGGAGGGGGTTTGTTACAGTGTGTCACCCCAGTAGTAAGGGGATTACATGAGGAGAGGTTTGTTACAGTGTGTCACCTCAGTAGTAAGGATATTACATGAGGAGGTTTGTTACAGTGTGTCACCCCAGTAGTAAGGATATTACATGAGGAGGAGGTTTGTTACAGTGTGTCACCTCAGTAGTAAGGAGATTACATGAGGAGGAGGTTTGTTATAGTGTGTCACCCCAGTAGTAAGGTGATTACATGAGGAGGGGGTTTGTTACAGTGTGTCACCCCAGTAGTAAGGAGATTACATGAGGAGGAGGTTTGTTACAGTGTGTCACCCCAGTAGTAAGGTGATTACATGAGGAGGAGGTTTGTTACAGTGTGTCACCCCAATAGTAAGGAGATTACATGAGGAGGAGGTTTGTTATAGTGTGTCACCCCAGTAATAAGGTGATTACATGAGGAGGAGGTTTGTTACAGTGTGTCACCCCAGTAGTAAGGAGATTACATGAGGAGAGGTTTGTTACAGTGTGTCACCCCAGTAGTAAGGAGATTACATGAGGAGGAGGTTTGTTACAGTGTGTCACCCCAGTAGTAAGGAGATTACATGAGGAGGAGGTTTGTTACAGTGTGTCACCCCAGTAGTAAGGTGGGGCGTGTCAAAGGCTGGAAAAAGGGGTCAAGGGGGCGGAAAAATTAGCTTGGGCCAACAATAACATGGGTTCCTAACCCCCAATAGCAAATTTTATATAGGATAGTTTGCAGAGAATGAGGCAACTTTTAATAATAAAATTATTTTTTGTTTTTTGTTTTATTTATTGCTTTACACAACTCTTTTCCACATAATTAAGAATGAGAAACGTATTGGGTATAAAAAAAAAAAATCTGAAACAAAAAAAAAACATTTTTTTTAAAATAAATAACAAAAAAGATAATAATGCATAATTATAATGCCATGACCAAAGACCTGAATTCAATAAGAAGACATCTCCTTTGTATCATCACCAATGAGAAGCCACCAGTCATTCTCTTTAAAATGGAAAAAAAAGAAAAGAAAAGAAAGAAAAATTGTAAGAATTCTCTCCATCCGCCAACACAACACTCTACCCATTCATCAGCTCAAAAAGCAATTCTAAGAAAATCCACCTTTTCTGGATTAAGCGAGTCCTTCAGGCATTGACTGAGCGAAGAGGAATGAGTCAGAAAGAATTAGCTAAGAATGTTATACATTTCCAAACCGCGTCACAAAAAAATTCTATATATAAAAACAACCAGCCGACCTATATTTGTGATGTCACTTTAAGCCCTGGGAGTGGGAGCCAATGAGACGACACATGTCACCGAGGATAAGACAGAAGGCGGTGTACGACGCACACGTACGACAATGCAGCTCAATGTATTCACGAGGCCCTGCCGCTCCCACAATGCACTGCTTCTGAATGGGAGCAACGTGTAGGATGGCACATGTATATTTCTAATAAAGGAAAATACATTAAAAAAATTATAATAATTAAGTGACAAGAATTAGGATAGAAAAGAATACATAAAAACATGCCACGCTGAAGACAATCAGTACTGATACTGTAACATAAGGTTGTAACAAAAATAAGAATTTATTTTGCAATAAATTTAATAATTTATAAACATGTTTATTTATTTTTATTTTTTATAAGAATTTATTTTGCATTAAATAAAAGAATTTTGTGGTGAGGGTGTGATAGGGCAGATGGAATTGCCCTAGGGGCAAATGGCATCAACCCCTTATGTTCGTGACGCCAGGGCGTGGTTTATCCTCAATACCACCCGAAGGTATACCGCTGGATCCTGGGCTAGGCATAGGGAATGACTTTGATGCCAAGTTACGGAACAATGGCAGCTTTACTGAGATAGACAGGTGGAATAGTCTATACAGTTTAGCCAGGCTCACGGAGGTGACCAGGGACTCAGAGACCTTAGAGTTTGCTGGGACTTGTAGTAGGACTGAGACAATTTTGATGCAGGCCACGCTGACTGAAGACAGATTGACTGACTTGACTGAGACAGACTATACCCCGTTTGTAGCTTACCAGGCTCTGACTGGGACCTGGGGGTTGTGGACTTGTAGGCTGCATGGTTGACTTGAGGCCTCCTCTAGACTCCAGACACACTCTTAGGACTTGACTGCACTGGACCTCAGCTAAGACTTAAAGGGGTTCTCCACCATAAGGTGATTTTAGTACGTACCTGGCAGACAGTAATGGACATGCTTAGGAAGGATCTGCGCTTGTCTTGGGGCTAAATGTCATGAGATTACCATAACACTGTGGCTAGCCTTTTGTGAACTGGTATTTCCTGTTTGACTTTTCATTTTTTGACTACAAATCCCACAATTCCATCTCCCTCCCTTCCACACATCAGCCACCCCACCCATTGAAACATAAATGAGCTGCATCCATTCAAATCAGTGTGGTTTTCAATCAGGGTGCCTACAGCTGTTGCAGTTTGATCTCTCTCCCACCAAGCGATCGCTCCACCCATTGAAGCAGACAGGCTCCCTGTCATCAGCTGACTAGTGAATCAGGTCTCGGCCGCATTGCAAGCTGGGAAAAATCTGAGACAACAGTCATTTTGTTGCTGGTAAAAATAAATATTGGGGTGAAAATCACATAAGAATTGTGAGAAAACCGTCACACACAGGTACAGACACTATATTAGGAACTACACTAACTTTACAGTCCCTGTAGCATAGTCAAATAAAAAAAAAAACCTGGAATACCCGTTTAAAGGGGTACTCCGCTGCTCAGCGTTTGGAACAAACTGTTCCGAACGCTGGAGCCGGTGTCGGGAGCTCGTGACGTCATAGCCCCGCCCGCTCAATGCAAGTCTATGGGAGGGGGCGTGACAGCCGTCACGCCCCCTCCCATAGATTTGCATTGAGAGGGGGCGTGACGTGATATCGTGATGGGGTGTGGCTATGACGTCACGAGCTCTCGGCACCAGCTTTAGCGTTCGGAACAGTTTTGTTCCAAACGCTGAGTAGCGGAGTACCCCTTTAAAGGGTTACACACTATCAGTCCATGCTAAGATGGTTTTTAGTTTCCACAGATTTGCCGGCATACAACCTCCAAATGTGTTGCAAAAGTCTGAGGATAATCTATAGAACTTAATGTATGTGTATATGTTTGTTCCATCATAACTTACAAACAGCTGGAGATATTTCAATTACACTTGGTAGACATTCTACTTATATGTCAAACGAAAATAGAAAGGTTAGGGATGTCCCAGAACTAATAAGGTTCACAGCCCGCCAGCAAAGCACTGGAGCACAGACAGTCGTATTTGGCTTTACCATGACATTGGGCTGCGGAGATTGCCCAGGAGTTTTAAACATCATGTCGCCGGACCAACATTATGGTAAAGTATGATTTAACTGTCTGGCAGGCAGGTGCAGAGAATAGTTAATGCGGGGGCAGGGAGAGGGGACGGGCGGGCTGAGAGAAGAGCTAGGGGGGAGAGAAGACATCAGTGTAGGGGTAGGGAGAGGGCATGGCAGTGCTACTGTAGTGAGGAGTGCAGGGAGGAAGAGCAGCCTATCACTGCTGGGGCTTCAGAAGATTGGGAAAGCTGGGTGGTACACAGTATGGGAGAAGAGTTAAATGGGGAGTGAAGATATCAGTGAGGAGGCAGGGAGGGGGCATGGCAGCACAGCTGTAGTGAGGAGTGCAGGGAGGACAAGCAGCCTATCACTGCTGTGGCTTTAGGAGACTGGGAAAGTTGGGTAGCCCACAGTATGAGAAGAGTTAAAGGGGGGGGGGGGGGTCGGGGGTAAAGACATCAGTTAGGGGTCAAGAAGAGGGCATGGCAGCGCTGCTGTAGTGAGGAGTGCAAAGAGGACGAGCAGTGTATCACTGCTGTGGCTTTAGGAGACTGGGAAAGCTGGGTAGCACGCAGTATGAGATAAGAGTTAAGGCAGAGTAAAGACATGGCGGCGCTGCTGTAGTGAGTAGTGCAGAGAGGACAAGCAGTCGTTTACTGCTGGAGCTTGTGGAGACTGGGCCGCAACACTTTTTAACAGGATCTATATCAGTGGTCTCCAAACTGTGGACATCCAGATGTTGCAAAACAACAACGTCCAGCATGCCTGGGCAGCCAACGGCCCTGTCAAAAAGTGTTGCGTACCTTTCATCTCTGAGAAAAACTCTTAGTTTCCGGGCTGTTTAAAATTTGGCAAAAATTCAAACAACAATACACAGTATATATATATATATATATATATATATATATATATATATATATAAATAATAATAAATCTCCCCTGGTGTTAAGTAGAGTGTTCTCCTTTAAAGGGGTACTCCGCTGGCCAGCGTTCAGAAGTAAATGTTTCGAATGCTGTTTTTACGCTGTCGGGGTTGGCCTTAACCCTCATCACATCACGGCCACGCCCCCTCAATGCAAGTCTATGGGAGGGGGCGTGACGGCCGTCACGCCCCCTCCCATAGACTTGCATTGAGGGGGCGTGGCTGTGATGTGATGAGGGTTAAGGCCGACCCCCGGCAGCGTAAAAACAGCATTCGATAAATTTACTTCCGAACGCTGGCCAGCGGAGTACCCCTTTAAATCTCTGGCTGTGACCATGTTTCCCCTACGCCGCCATGCTCGACCGCGGACGTCTCACCTACAGTATTTTTCGCTCTTGATGGGGTCGTTGTTGTCCCAGAGATATCATAACAGTATTTATTATATCAGTAATTTATGTGAGGCTTCCGAGCAATCACTTCCTGACCCGGAGGCAAGGTTTAAGCAAGATATACACTTCTCCGTGCGGAGATTGTGGAGCGTGCTGTGCGTCCACATGACCTCCTTAGCACGCTGCGCTCTCTCGGGCCCGCCAGGCAAAGCTTTCCAATTCACTTAGAATTACTTTGCAGTATCTGATTTAACGGTGTCGCCTCCAGAATACAGGATTCTTCGCAGGCCTATTTACTAACAAGTGGGGAAGGTTTGTAGTGTGTGACACGGCGCCTGTGCCCAGCGCCTGGAGCACGGCGACCCCAGATTAGGAGCAGACCTCCGCCATGCCTGCCGCTTACTGCCACAATCCCATTAATGCTCGCGATGGACACGCTGGATTAATGGCTATTGATGGGATAGAGGTTTTATCATATATATATATATATATATATATATATATATATATATATATTTTATGTATATATATATGTATATATATATTTATATATATATGTATATATATATATATAATTTTTTATTATTATTATTATTATAATGTTTTATTAATATTTTATTATTATTATTATTATTTTATTATTATAATGTTTTATTAATATTTTATTATTTTATTATTAATATTTTATTATTTTATTATTAATATTTTATTATTTTTTTATTATTATTTTTATTTATTAATACATTTTTTTTCATTTTTTTTATTTTTTATTATTATTTTATACCTTACTTTAAAAACGCGGCTAATTTTAACCTCTGGGACATATCGTACAACTTTTTGTTGTTGTAGTGGTAGACGTTGCTGTATGAAGTCTTTATTTATTTATTTATTTAGTTAGTTAGTATTTAGCTAGTGTTTTTAGACAAAATGTAATTAAATTCTGCCATATTGTTTCCCTCTTAACATGTTTAAATGGGAGCTGTCAGATTCAAAAACTTTCTATAGATCGTACATCTTGGGAAAACATAAACCTTTCTAATATATACATAATAAAAAAAATGTATCTACTTTTCATAGAAATCATGGCTATAAAAAAAAAGACCACTAGGGGTCCCCATACCATCCAGAACATAATCCTGTCCAGCTGCAGCATCATCTTTGTCCCAGCTGAAGCACAGGCTGGGACAAAGTTGAGAAAGCAAAGACCGGACTAGCGCTTGTCTGTGCTCACTCCTGTCCTATCAGACTGCAGCATGAAAACAGAGAGGAGGGGGTTACAGAGCAGCCTGCAGTGATTGGATGAAGAGATTCAGCACAGAACAGCAGACTCAGGGAGAAAGTGAATATATGGTGAGTGAGGGCAGGCTCAGTGCTGGCCTGGGATACGCCCCTTCCTGAGCAGTGGATTTCAGAATGAGTGAGCAAAGTCCGATCTTAGTAGTTGCTGTTGCATATTGAGGGGGCTCAGCTCGACAGCCTGCTCTATATGCAATGACCATGGTGGTCATTAAGATGTTTTTAAAAAAGCCTCTGAAAAATGAAAGCTCGAATCTCATTGGTTGTTGCCGGTTCTTCGCAGAAAGGCTTACAATGTCAATTCTTTCTGGGGAATCCATTGGTGAAACACATTATCCTCTAAGGAGACAGCGCACTTTCCAATGGTCGTGCTGTTTGCGAAATGTCCGCCCAAAATTCTGTCGTGTGAACATGGCCTAAGTGTTCGGTTTATTAGGATCATATGGTTGTCCACATTCTTCAGTCGTAGTGTGACTGCTTTAGGCTCCTCTGAACCCAACCTTGCTGGAGCGGCCATTTTTGATGAGACATCAGAGGCTTTTACAGGTCCCATTACCAGGACATTTTCTATTCATTTTTCGCCGCTGCGCTGCAGACATATCAGGCATCACACTAATCATAGCACAAATCAATAGAATGAAAAGCAAAACCCAAAGAGCGAAAAGGGCAAAAAGATGAAGGTCAGAGCTGAATGGTAATTGTACGACCTACGTGTACAGATATAATCACTGAGGTAAATGTCCCCCGCACTGCATGACGGCCGGGACCAGGACTATTATCATTTATAATGACAGGGATAGAGACGGTGACAGACATACGGCTCCGCAATCAGCTTCACATGCCGTATTTAAAGGGGTTCTCCATACTTCAGTGCTGCGCATTCCCCGGGAATAAGATATTCAGAGTAACAAGTCCATCTATTTCCACCTATTATCCTGCAGCAAACACAAAGACTAAACAATCCTCCGAGGGTCTCATATTAGGGGGAAATAGTTCTTCACCGACTCTAGAACAAATCCCCAAATCAACAACCTGTCACCAAATTCTGCAATATTATTACACAAAGTCATCCAGAATACATAATAAAGATACTTTCTATGAATAACTGCTCTTACAGTAGAGACTCCATAGTGTAAGTGCTCTTACAGTAGAGACTCCATAGTGTGACTGCTCTTACAGTAGAGACTCCATAGTGTGACTGCTCTTACAGTAGAGACTCCATAGTGTGACTGCTCTTACAGTAGAGACTCCATAATGTGACTGCTCTTACAGTAGAGACTCCATAGTGAGACTGCTCTTACAGTAGATATCTCCATAGTGTGACTGCTCTTACAGTAGAGACTCCATAGTGTGACTGCTCTTACAGTAGATATCTCCATAGTGTGACTGCTCTTACAGTAGAGACTCCATAGTGTGACTGCTCTTACAGTAGAGACTCCATAGTGTGACTGCTCTTACAGTAGAGACTCCATAGTGTGACTGCTCTTACAGTAGAGACTCCATAATGTGACTATTCTTACAGTAGAGACTCCATAGTGTGACTGCTCTTACAGTAGAGACTCCATTGTGTGACTGCTCTTACAGTAGAGACTCCATAGTGTGACTGCTCTTACAGTAGAGGCTCCATAGTGACTGCTCTTACAGGAGAGATTTCAAGTGTGACCGTTCTTACAGTAGAGACTCCATAGTAGAGACTTAGAGACTCCCTAGTGTGACTGCTCTTACAGTTGAAAACACGTGTAGAAAACAGAGTCCGGCACTCCGGGATCGGAGTATAGGAATACTGCCGCAGTGATGATGATGATGACAACTGCCCGGCTATACACGGGTGCTTGAACTTAAACTAAAGAACATGTAACGCCCTCGTGACCAAGCGGACACCCGCGAAACCGGTTACCAACGAGCTCTCCGAGCTCACGTTCTTCTTCCTCCGAGCATGCTGCTGTAACCCCGTCTTACATGCAATAAAGAAAGTGCCATCCCGACGAAATTTCCTGGTGAGTGCTGTACAGTCTGTTTCTTCTATGCCCGCTCTTACAGTAGAGACTCCATAGTGTGACTGCTCTTACAGTAGAGACTCCATAGTATGACTGCTCTTACAGTAGGGACTCCATAGTGTGACTGCTCTTACAGTACAGACTCCATAGTGTGACTGCTCTTACAGTATAGACTCCATAGTGTGACTGCTCTTACAGTAGAGACTCCATAGTGTGACTGCTCTTACAGTAGAGACTCCATAGTAGAGACTTAGAGACTCCATAGTGTGACTGCTCTTACAGTAGAGACTTCATAGTGTGACTGCTCTTACAGTACAGACTTCTGCAGTAGCCCTTGGGGGGTGTATGGTAGTTGGGGTGTTGTTTAGTTAGATGAGGGGCTAAGGTTAACCCTATAGTTCGTGACGCCAGGCTGAGGGCTAGTATGCTGAGGTAATTCTCCGGCCTATCGCCGCCCTTCCCAGTAACGATAGGTGCATACATAAAATGACTGAAGTTCCACAAATGAACTTGAACTTGGATAACTTTACTTAAATGCTTGCGGTACATCCAATGCACAGTAACAGTCTCATTCAAACAGTCTCTTTATAGTTCAGTGACTGACAGTTGTTGCGGACCTTGAATTGTATTATAAGTTTCTGAATTTAAGGTAATTATTGCAGATCCGTCCGGATTTAGGGGATAGATAAGGTCCGGTGATCTTGCAGAGTGTTTAGGGATTGATACACTCACGGTTTAGAAGAGATTAGCCGTCACCGCAAGGCTTGGGCCTAACTCACTGATGACAGAAGCGCAGATCCTTCCCTGTCAACAGCCCAAGAGGAAAGAGGGCTAACAATGGCCGCTGCTCCCTTAAATGGGCAGGGGCGGGGTTGTTCTGATTGGTCCGAATATCTGTCACTCACCGTCACAAAGCATGGTGGGTGTAATATGTCACAGGGACCTCCAAAGGTCCTCAAGCAAAAACCATAGAGTTTACCTGATCACGTGACACGCAGGTCCTGCTACGCTCCGTACAGGTAATTAACTATTTATATACATTTATACAATCCTTTATATATAAATCCTAAATAATTACTAGATAACTAATACCTAGATGAGAGGTGACTAGGGGGTGGACTAGACAATAAGGACCCGCACATCCTAGGGACTCTGGCTATGGGGACCTATACACACAAGTACCGAATAGGATGCAGTATCGGGACACCACACTTCATAGTGTGACTGCTCTTACAGTAGAGACTCCATAGTGTGACTGCTCTTACAGTAGAGACTCCATAGTGTGAATGCTCTTACAGTAGAGACTCCATAGTGTGACTGCTCTTACAGTAGAGACTCCATAGTGTGACTGCTCTTACAGTAGAGACTCCATAGTGTGACTGCTCTTACAGTATAGACTCCATAGTGTGACTGCTCTTACAGTAGAGACTCCATAGTGTGACTGCTATTACAGTAGAGACTCCATAGTGTGACTGCTCTTACAGTAGAGACTCCATAGTGTGACTGCTCTTACAGTAGAGACTCCATAGTGTGACTGCTCTTACAGTAGAGACTCCATAGTGTGACTGCTCTTACAGTAGAGACTCCATAGTGTGACTGCTCTTACAGTATAGACTCCATAGTGTGACTGCTCTTACAGTAGAGACTCCATAGTGTGACTGCTCTTACAGTAGAGACTCCATAGTGTGACTGCTATTACAGTAGAGACTCCATAGTGTGACTGCTCTTACAGTAGAGACTCCATAGTGTGACTGCTCTTACAGTAGAGACTCCATAGTGTGACTGCTCTTACAGTAGAGACTCCATAGTGTGACTGCTCTTACAGTAGAGACTCCATAGTGTGACTGCTCTTACAGTAGAGACTCCATAGTGTGACTGCTCTTACAGTAGAGACTCCATAATGTGACTGCTCATACAGTAGAGACTCCATAGTGTGACTGCTCATACAGTAGAGACTCCACAGTGTGACTGCTCTTACAGTATAGACTCCACAGTGTGACTGCTCTTACAGTATAGACTCCATAGTGTGACTGCTCTTACAGTAGAGACTCCATAGTGTGACTGCTCTTACAGTATACACTTCATAGTGTGACTGCTCTTACAGTAGAGACTCCATAGTGTGACTGCTCTTACAGTAGAGACTCCATAGTGTGACTGCTCTTACAGTAGAGACTCCATAGTGTGACTGCTCTTACAGTAGAGACTCCATAGTGTGACTGCTCTTACAGTAAAGACTCCATAGTGTGACTGCTCTTACAGTAGAGACTCCATAGTGTGACTGCTCTTACAGTAGAGACTCCATAGTGTGACTGCTCTTACAGTAGAGACTCCATTGTGTGACCGCTCT
Organism: Hyla sarda; assembly: GCF_029499605.1. Lineage (NCBI taxonomy): Eukaryota > Metazoa > Chordata > Amphibia > Anura > Hylidae > Hyla > Hyla sarda. The sequence continues at coordinate 497,660,900 of NC_079190.1, forward strand.
TACAGGAGAGATTTCAAGTGTGACCGTTCTTACAGTAGAGACTCCATAGTGTGACTGCTCTTACAGTAGAGACTCCATAGTGTGACTGCTCTTACAGTAGAGACTCCATAGTGTGACTGCTCTTACAGTAGAGACTCCACAGTGTGACTGCTCTTACAGTATAGACTCCACAGTGTGACTGCTCTTACAGTATAGACTCCATAGAGTGACTGCTCTTACAGTAGAGACTCCATAGTGTGACTGCTCTTACAGTATACACTTCATAGTGTGACTGCTCTTACAGTAGAGACTCCATAGTGTGACTGCTCTTTCAGTAGAGACTCCATAGTGTGACTGCTCTTACAGTAGAGACTCCATAGTGTGACTGCTCTTACAGTATAGACTCCATAGTGTGACTGCTCTTACAGTAGAGACTCCATAGTGTGACTGCTCTTACAGTAGAAACTCCATAGTGTGACTGCTCTTACAGTATAGACTCCATAGTGTGACTGCTCTTATAGTAGAGACTCCATAATGTGACTGCTCTTACAGTAGAGACTCCATAGTGTGACTGCTCTTACAGTATAGACTCCATAGTGTGACTGCTCTTACAGTATAGACTCCATAGTGTGACTGCTCTTACAGTATAGACTCCATAGTGTGACTACTCTTACAGTATAGACTCCATAGTGTGACTGCTCTTACAGTATAGACTCCATAGTGTGAATGCTCTTACAGTATAGACTCCATAGTGTGACTGCTCTTACAGTAGAGACTCCATAGTGTGACTGTTCTTACAGTAGAGACTCCATAGTGTGACTGCTCTTACAGTAGAGACTCCATAGTGTGACTGCTCTTACAGTAGAGACATATATATATATATTTTATATTTATTTTTTTCTGATTCTTATTCTGCCAAAGTCAGTGGGTTCAATAAACAAGTGTTCCTGTCCCTATAAATCGTATATTACCTTATTCACAGGGTGGGGGTGTCACTGTCTGATAGACGGGGTCGTGGGGGGAGTCTGACCTTTGTAGCGGTGGGTCGGTATAGGCTCCAGCATTGTCTATAGGAGATACCCGAGCTCTCCAGACAGCGAGGAGTCGGGGCCCCGTTCTGGAAATCTCGATCAGACATTTATTTGTGACCATTTCCCATTATAAACTTTGTTTTTATTTTATTTTCATTTTTTTTGTGGTCACATGGCCAGGTAACCATGACTACAGGGTAATTGTGGCAATTATATATAGTGAGAAATGTCAATAGGAAGATGAAATGATAGATTCCCAGCTCAATAATGATTACATGTAGGTTTATGGGAATTTGGGGCAGTGTTATACGTCACCCACAGGCCCGGGCCGGTCACCGCCACTTCCCTGAATAAACCAGTTAGGCCACAATGGTTTATTATAATCCGTTAATTATATGTGTATAATGTGTATGGGACCGGCACATTCTGCAGCGGTTCAGGAATAGGGGGCGATGTATCACTACAGATGAGGCAGAAAACTCAGCTTTACCATACTCCTGAATGCACTGATACTTCACCAACCTCCGTACTGCTACCAACATTTACCATTTGAAGCAGAAATGTCACCCATCTTTACTATACCCCTGAATGGCAAATCTGCCTTAGTGTGAAATGCTACAACCAACCTTTCCTATTTCCTTACCCAGATCACCCATTTAGGAGCAAGGAGAGATCAGTGACAACTCATACAGGACAATGAGGTCACATGACATCATCTCATACAGGACAATGAGGTCACATGACATCATCTCATGCAGGACAATGAGGTCACATGACATCATCTCATACAGGACAATGAGGTCACATGACATCATCTCATACAGGACAATGAGGTCACATGACATCATCTCATACAGGACAATGAGGTCACATGACATCATCTCATACAGGACAACGAGGTCACATGACATCATCTCATACAGGACAATGAGGTCACATGACATCATCTCATACAGGACAATGAGGTCACATGACATCATCTCATACAGGACAATGAGGTCACATGACATGATCTCATACAGGACAACGAGGTCACATGACATCTCATACAGGACAACGAGGTCACATGACATCTCATACAGGACAATGAGGTCACATGACATCATCTCATACAGGACAACGAGGTCACATGACATGATCTCATACAGGACAATGAGGTCACATGACATGATCTCATACAGGACAATGAGGTCACATGACATGATCTCATACAGGACAATGAGGTCACATGACATGATCTCATACAGGACAATGAGGTCACATGACATGATCTCATACAGGACAATGAGGTCACATGACATCATCTCATACAGGACAACGAGGTCACATGACATCTCATACAGGACAAAGAGGTCACATGACATCTCATACAGGACAACGAGGTCACATGACATCTCATACAGGACAATGAGGTCACACGACATCATCTCATACAGGACAATGAGGTCACACGACATCATCTCATACAGGACAATGAGGCCACACGACATCATCTCATACAGGACAATGAGGTCACATGACATCATCTCATACAGGACAATGAGCTCACATGACATCATCTCATACAGGAAAATGAGGTCACATGACATCATTTTATACAGGACAATGAGGTCACATGACTCCAATGGCCTCCACAGTCACCAGATCTCATCCTATAGATCATCGCTGGGATGTGGTGGAACTGGAGATTCTTATCATGGATCTGACAAATGTACAGCAACTGTGTGATGTCAACATGTCTATATGGGAACTGTGTGATGTCATCATGTCCATATGGAGGAACTGTGTGATGTCATCATGTCCATATGGAGGAACTGTGTGATGTCATCATGTCCATATGGAGCAACTGTGTGATGTCATCATATCCATATGGAGGAACTGTGTGATGTCATCATGTCCATATGGAGCAACTGTGTGATGTCATCATGTCCATATGGAGGAACTGTGTGATGTCATCATATCCATATGGAGGAACTGTGTTATGTCATCAGGTCCATATGGAGGAACTGTGTGATGTCATTGTGGTGTCCCAGTACCGCATCTTATACGGTACCTATGTATCGGTGGGTCCCCATAGCCAGAGTCCCTAGGGCCCTCTCGAAGCAGTGAGAGTTTGCCAGTTCCAGAGGTACCAACAAAAGGGTCATGGGTTGCTCTTAATTTGGAGATGGTGCTCAAGCCCTATTGCCCCACTGTGATCCCGGCTAGTAAGCCTATAACCCCTTCTCAAGCTGCCTTCCACAACTCCATCCTCGCCAATGTCGTGTGGCAAAGCTATGTTAAGTCTAATCCTGCGCCTGACGTTGGCAGATATAGGGGAACCAAGAGAGACACTACAAGAGTAAAGAAGAACATCTTCTAAAGAGACTCTAAAGTAATGTCATATTGTTTTTCTGTCTAACTATTTTTTGTCTTACAGTAACCAAGTTCAAAAATAGTATCTAGCAGGACTGTGCTAAGTTGTTCCAGTTCAAAGTTCAGCAACGTAACCACTAAGCTTGTGCCTGACTATTAAGTCAAGAGACTCCTAGCTTGTAGGAGATTCATTAAGGACTGTACCCGGCCGAGTTGTGGTTAAGGCCGTGTTTTCCTTTCCCTTCCTATGAACTCCTAGTGTAGGTGGACTGCTGATCCTTACACGCCAATTTGTATATTTTCCTTTGGACTCTTAGTGTAGGTGGACTGCTGATCCTTACACGTCTGCTTTATGTATATACCAGCAGCTTCATAAGAACTCTTATGATAAAATGTTGCACTTATCGGATGAATGCATCTGAAACATGTTGGAGTGTTGATAAATGTATGGTAAATATGTATATGGTTCTGTACACAGGAAAGTATCCTCATATCTGTGTACATAAGTAGTAAGTAAAGATTGTACATAGGAAAATAGTTTAATGTCTATGTACATAAAAAGTAAGTTAGAGCTGTACACAGAAAATATCGATGTACTGCACGTGTACACTCAACACTAAAAACCTAACTAATTCTTGTACATATAAATGTATGGAATGCTAAAGGTGTTTAGTAAGTAACTCAATAGGGGACACCTCGGCTCCTACGAGGGTAGTATTATTTCTGTCGCCCATCGCTAACACCTGTCTCAACCAAAAATAGTAGAGAGAATTCCCCTTAAACTAGTACTTGTACACATAGTACCCTAGATTACTCACTTAAAGGTACTACTTCAAAATTTCTCTAGTACATACATCAAAATAAATATCTCACTTAAGAAAACACTTAAGGAATTGTAGCATATTGATACCCAATTCCTGCCACTGTTAGGTACACTTCTTCTTTTCTTTCATTGCGTGTGTGAGATGCTCTGCCTGGCCAGTAGGTGCTCTTGCTAATACAGAATTAAACACGTAATTCTAAGGATAACCTAATAGGTTGTTTTGAAAGTGCTCTAGGGATAAGTAGCGTGTAGCCGATAGACCCTAGCAGCCACCCTTACTGTGACCTAGCTTCTGGCTAGCCAGTATACCTTTTGTGTACTAACTAACAGGTAATGTATTGTTGGCAAATAGAATGTGTGAGATAATACAAATGCCTAGTCAGCTTGAAGCTAACTGTATAGAAAGTTGTACTAATGTCTAGTTTGCCTTATGTATAGAAGTATGTGCTAATGTTCAGTTTAGCCTCATAAAAATGTATGGAGAGCTAATAAAATGTCAGATATCTAATTGTCTAGTGATACATAATTGTCTAGTAAGCTTCAAATGTAAAATAAGTTTGATAAAGTTGTATAGGAAGCTAGAAACTAAAAGATAGATAGCTTCTTTAAATGTCTAGATAACTTTAAATGTCTAGATAGCATTATATGTCTAGATAGATTTCTGCTTAATCCAGATACTAGGAAAGGTATCAAAAGAATGTAAATGTGTTTAATCTACTTAGGATTTATAGCAAAAGTACAGACCATCCTGTTCTATAGCATTCTGTTCTAGTCCTAGTCCCTCTGTCTCAGTGGACAGACGTCGAGGCCGACTTATCTTAAGTAAGGGGGTTTGTGGTGTCCCAGTACCACATCTTATACGGTACCTATGTATCTGTGGGTCCCCATAGCCAGATTCCCTAGGACGTAGGGATCCCTGTTGTGTAGCCTACCCCTTGTTGCCTCTATTCCAACTAATAGCCTAGTAATTTATGCAAGGGTAATGTAAATATAGTAATATATATGTAAATAAATGGTTAGTTACCGGTTCCATAGTGTTGCAGGACCTGCGGGTCACGTGACTAGGTAAACTCTATGGTATTCTGCTTAAGGACCTTTGGAGGCCCTAAGACGTAAGCAATCCCATTACTCTGTGTAATGGTGAGTGACAGATGTTCGGACCAATCGGATTCACCCCGCCCCCTGCCCATATAAGGGAGCAGCGGACATCTTTTCGCTTGTTAATGGGGTGTCAAACTTTTCTCTTGTTAATGGGCTGTCAAACGAGAAGGATCTGCGCAGCAATTATCGCAGTGAGTTAGGCCCGAGCCTTGCGGCAACGGCTGAGTAATTCCGAATATAGAGTGTATCAATCCCCAGACACTCTGCAGAATCACCGAACCCAATATAACCCCTAAATCCAGACGGATCTGCAAATATCTACCCTAAATTCAGAGACTTTCTAAACCGCTCAAGGTCCGCAACAACTGTCAGTCACTGAGCGATATAAGGACTGTTTGTATGAGACTGTTACTGTGCCTTGGATGTATCACAAGCACTTAAGTAAAGTTGTTTAAGTTCAAGTTCAATCTCTTTGTGGACCTTCAGTCATTTCATGCACCTATCGTTACTGGGAAGGGCGGCAATAGGTCGGAGCATTGCCTCAGCATACCAGCCCTCAGCCTGGCATCACGAACTATAGGGTTAACATTAACCCCTTATATACCGATATCATACCACCACTACCATACACCCCCCAAGGGCTACCACATCATCATGTCCATATGGAGGAACTGTGTGATGTCATCATGTCCATATGGAGGAACTGTGTGATGTCATCATGTCCATATGAAGGAACTGTGTGATGTCATCATGTCCATATGGGGGAACTGTGTGATGTCATCATGTCCATATGGAGGAACTGTGTGATGTCATCATGTCCATATGAAGGAACTGTGTGATGTCATCATGTCCATATGGAGGAACTGTATGATGTCATCATGTCCATATGGAGGAACTGTGTGATGTCATCATGTCCATATGGGGGAACTGTGTGATGTCATCATGTCCATATGAAGGAACTGTGTGATGTCATCATGTCCATATGGGGGAACTGTGTGATGTCATCATGTCCATATGAAGGAACTGTGTGATGTCATCATGTCCATATGGGGGAACTGTGTGATGTCATCAAGTCCATATGAAGCAAAATCTCAGAGGAACGTGTCCAGCACCTTGTATAAAGTATAAAGAAGGTCTGATCTGGGACTAGAGAGGTGTACCTAATAAAGCGGCCAGTGAGTGTTGTCACCCAGCTTTCCTGTGAACAGATATAATGGGCTCTGCCTATAAGGCGATTTTATTCTGTATCTTAGATTATTTGTATATACAGAGGCGTAGGCCAGACACAGCATTCATACAGGTATACAGCGCTGGATCCTTTCTGACTGTAGAATGCCAGTTTTTGTAATGGGGCAGAGAGGACGCCAGCGACAAACAGAGTGTGTTCTGAGAATATCCCTCCGGACACAGTCCGCTCACTGTGAGGCCTCCGCTCCCAGACGTCTTCTCATCTGGTGGATGGGGCTACGTCCAAATGAAGAGGAAATTATCCAAAAGGAAAAGGCATAACCTGGATTAATATTACTGCACAATATGATGAGTAATACCACCATACAGTACCCACACACTGCTCCATAGTGTATCTACATAATACCACCATACAGTACCCACACACTGCTCCATAGTGTATCTACATAATACCACCATACAGTACCCACACACTGCTCCATAGTGTATCTACATAATACCACCATACAGTACCCACACACTGCTCCATAGTGTATCTACATAATAGAACCATACAGTACCCACACACTGCTCCATAGTGTATCTACATAATACCACCATACAGTACCCACACACTGCTCCATAGTGTATCTACATAATACCACCATACAGTCCGCACACAAGCTGCCATAGTGTATCTACATAATACCACCATACAGTACCCACACACTGCTCCATAGTGTATCTACATAATACCACCATACAGTACCCACACACTGCTCCATAGTGTATCTACATAATACCACCATACAGTACCCACACACTGCTCCATAGTGTATCTACATAATACCACCATACAGTACCCACACACTGCTCCATAGTGTATCTACATAATACCACCATACAGTACCCACACACTGCTCCATAGTGTATCTACATAATACCACCATACAGTACCCACACACTGCTCCATAGTGTATCTACATAATACCACCATACAGTACCCACACACTGCTCCATAGTGTATCTACATAATACCACCATACAGTACCCACACACTGCTCCATAGTGTATCTACATAATACCACCATACAGTACCCACACACTGCTCCATAGTGTATCTACATAATACCACCATACAGTACCCACACACTGCTCCATAGTGTATCTACATAATACCACCATACAGTACCCACACACTGCTCCATAGTGTATCTACATAATACCACCATACAGTACCCACACACTGCTCCATAGTGTATCTACATAATACCACCATACAGTACCCACACACTGCTGCCATAGTGTATCTACATAATACCACCATACAGTACCCACACACTGCTCCATAGTGTATCTACATAATACCACCATACAGTACCCACACACTGCTCCATAGTGTATCTACATAATACCACCATACAGTACCCACACACTGCTCCATAGTGTATCTACATAATACCACCATACAGTACCCACACACTGCTCCATAGTGTATCTACATAATACCACCATACAGTACCCACACACTGCTCCATAGTGTATCTACATAATACCACCATACAGTACCCACACACTGCTCCATAGTGTATCTACATAATACCACCATACAGTACCCACACACTGCTCCATAGTGTATCTACATAATACCACCATACAGTACCCACACACTGCTCCATAGTGTATCTACATAATACCACCATACAGTACCCACACACTGCTCCATAGTGTATCTACATAATACCACCATACAGTACCCACACACTGCTCCATAGTGTATCTACATAATACCACCATACAGTACCCACACACTGCTCCATAGTGTATCTACATAATACCACCATACAGTACCCACACACTGCTCCATAGTGTATCTACATAATACCACCATACAGTACCCACACACTGCTCCATAGTGTATCTACATAATACCACCATACAGTACCCACACACTGCTCCATAGTGTATCTACATAATACCACCATACAGTACCCACACACTGCTCCATAGTGTATCTACATAATACCACCATACAGTACCCACACACTGCTCCATAGTGTATCTACATAATACCACCATACAGTACCCACACACTGCTCCATAGTGTATCTACATAATACCACCATACAGTACCCACACACTGCTCCATAGTGTATCTACATAATACCACCTTACAGTACCCACACACTGCTCCATAGTGTATCTACATAATACCACCATACAGTACCCACACACTGCTCCATAGTGTATCTACATAATACCACCATACAGTACCCACACACTGCTCCATAGTGTATCTACATAATACCACCATACAGTACCCACACACTGCTCCATAGTGTATCTACATAATACCACCATACAGTACCCACACACTGCTCCATAGTGTATCTACATAATACCACCATACAGTACCCACACACTGCTCCATAGTGTATCTACATAATACCACCATACAGTACCCACACACTGCTCCATAGTGTATCTACATAATACCACCATACAGTACCCACACACTGCTCCATAGTGTATCTACATAATACCACCATACAGTACCCACACACTGCTCCATAGTGTATCTACATAATACCACCATACAGTACCCACACACTGCTCCATAGTGTATCTACATAATACCACCATACAGTACCCACACACTGCTCCATAGTGTATCTACATAATACCACCATACAGTACCCACACACTGCTCCATAGTGTATCTACATAATACCACCATACAGTACCCACACACTGCTGCCATAGTGTATCTACATAATACCACCATACAGTACCCACACACTGCTCCATAGTGTATCTACATAATACCACCATACAGTACCCACACACTGCTCCATAGTGTATCTACATAATACCACCATACAGTACCCACACACTGCTCCATAGTGTATCTACATAATACCACCATACAGTACCCACACACTGCTCCATAGTGTATCTACATAATACCACCATACAGTACCCACACACTGCTCCATAGTGTATCTACATAATACCACCATACAGTACCCACACACTGCTCCATAGTGTATCTACATAATACCACCATACAGTACCCACACACTGCTCCATAGTGTATCTACATAATACCACCATACAGTACCCACACACTGCTCCATAGTGTATCTACATAATACCACCATACAGTACCCACACACTGCTCCATAGTGTATCTACATAATACCACCATACAGTACCCACACACTGCTCCATAGTGTATCTACATAATACCACCATACAGTACCCACACACTGCTCCATAGTGTATCTACATAATACCACCATACAGTACCCACACACTGCTCCATAGTGTATCTACATAATACCACCATACAGTACCCACACACTGCTCCATAGTGTATCTACATAATACCACCATACAGTACCCACACACTGCTCCATAGTGTATCTACATAATACCACCATACAGTACCCACACACTGCTCCATAGTGTATCTACATAATACCACCATACAGTACCCACACACTGCTCCATAGTGTATCTACATAATACCACCATACAGTACCCACACACTGCTCCATAGTGTATCTACATAATACCACCATACAGTACCCACACACTGCTCCATAGTGTATCTACATAATACAACCATACAGTACCCACACACTGCTCCATAGTGTATCTACATAATACCACCATACAGTACCCACACACTGCTCCATAGTGTATCTACATAATACCACCATACAGTACCCACACACTGCTCCATAGTGTATCTACATAATACCACCATACAGTACCCACACACTGCTCCATAGTGTATCTACATAATACCACCATACAGTACCCACACACTGCTCCATAGTGTATCTACATAATACCACCATACAGTACCCACACACTGCTCCATAGTGTATCTACATAATACCACCATACAGTACCCACACACTGCTCCATAGTGTATCTACATAATACCACCATACAGTACCCACACACTGCTCCATAGTGTATCTACATAATACCACCATACAGTACCCACACACTGCTCCATAGTGTATCTACATAATACCACCATACAGTACCCACACACTGCTCCATAGTGTATCTACATAATACCACCATACAGTACCCACACACTGCTCCATAGTGTATCTACATAATACCACCATACAGTACCCACACACTGCTCCATAGTGTATCTACATAATACCACCATACAGTACCCACACACTGCTCCATAGTGTATCTACATAATACCACCATACAGTACCCACACACTGCTCCATAGTGTATCTACATAATACCACCATACAGTACCCACACACTGCTCCATAGTGTATCTACATAATACCACCATACAGTACCCACACACTGCTCCATAGTGTATCTACATAATACCACCATACAGTACCCACACACTGCTCCATAGTGTATCTACATAATACCACCATACAGTACCCACACACTGCTCCATAGTGTATCTACATAATACCACCATACAGTACCCACACACTGCTCCATAGTGTATCTACATAATACCACCATACAGTACCCACACACTGCTCCATAGTGTATCTACATAATACCACCATACAGTACCCACACACTGCTCCATAGTGTATCTACATAATACCACCATACAGTACCCACACACTGCTCCATAGTGTATCTACATAATACCACCATACAGTACCCACACACTGCTCCATAGTGTATCTACATAATACCACCATACAGTACCCACACACTGCTCCATAGTGTATCTACATAATACCACCATACAGTACCCACACACTGCTCCATAGTGTATCTACATAATACCACCATACAGTACCCACACACTGCTCCATAGTGTATCTACATAATACCACCATACAGTACCCACACACTGCTCCATAGTGTATCTACATAATACCACCATACAGTACCCACACACTGCTCCATAGTGTATCTACATAATACCACCATACAGTACCCACACACTGCTCCATAGTGTATCTACATAATACCACCATACAGTACCCACACACTGCTCCATAGTGTATCTACATAATACCACCATACAGTACCCACACACTGCTCCATAGTGTATCTACATAATACCACCATGACAGTACCCACACACTGCTCCATAGTGTATCTACATAATACCACCAGACAGTACCCACACACTGCTCCATAGTGTATCTACATAATACCACCATAGCAGTACCCACACACTGCTCCATAGTGTATCTACATAATACCACCATACAGTACCCACACACTGCTCCATAGTGTATCTACATAAGTACCACCCATACAGTACCCACACACTGCTCCATAGTGTATCTACATAATAGAACCATACAGTACCCACACACTGCTCCATAGTGTATCTACATAATACCATTGTGTGGGTACTGTATGGTTCTATTATGTATAGACACTATGGAGCAGTGTGTGGGTACTGTATGGTGGTATTATGTAGATACACTATGGAGCAGTGTGTGGGTACTGTATGGTGGTATTATGTAGATACACTATGGACATGTTTGGGTACTGTATGGTTCTATTATGTAGATACACTATGGAGCAGTGTGTGCGGACTATGGAGCAGTGTGTGGGTACTGTAAGGTTCTATTATGTATATACACTATGGAGCAGTGTGTGGGTACTGTATGGTGGTATTATGTAGATACACTATGGAGCAGTGTGTGGGTACTGTATGGTGGTATTATGTAGATACACTATGGAGCAGTGTGTGCGGACTGTATGGTTCTATTATGTAGATACACTATGGAGCAGTGTGTGCGGACTGTATGGTGGTATTATAATACCACCATACAGTACCACACACTGCTCCATAGTGTATCTACATAATACCACCATACAGTACCCATACACTGCTCCATAGTGTATCTACATAATACCACCATACAGTACCCACACACTGCTCCATAGTGTATCTACATAATACCACCATACAGTACCCACACACTGCTCCATAGTGTATCTACATAATACCACCATACAGTACCCACACACTGCTCCATAGTGTATCTACATAATAGAACCATACAGTACCCACACACTGCTCCATAGTGTATCTACATAATACCACCATACAGTACCCACACACTGCTCCATAGTGTATCTACATAATACCACCATACAGTACCCACACACTGCTCCATAGTGTATCTACATAATAGAACCATACAGTACCCACACACTGCTCCATAGTGTATCTACATAATACCACCATACAGTACCCACACACTGCTCCATAGTGTATCTACATAATACCACCATACAGTACCCACACACTGCTCCATAGTGTATCTACATAATACCACCATACAGTACCCACACACTGCTCCATAGTGTATATACATAATACCACCATACAGTACCCACACACTGCTCCATAGTGTATATACATAATACCACCATACAGTACCCACACACTGCTCCATAGTGTATCTACATAATACCACCATACAGTACCCACACACTGCTCCATAGTGTATCTACATAATACCACCATACAGTACCCACACACTGCTCCATAGTGTATCTACATAATACCACCATACAGTACCCACACACTGCTCCATAGTGTATCTACATAATACCACCATACAGTACCCACACACTGCTCCATAGTGTATCTACATAATACCACCATACAGTACCCACACACTGCTCCATAGTGTATCTACATAATACCACCATACAGTACCCACACACTGCTCCATAGTGTATCTACATAATACCACCATACAGTACCCACACACTGCTCCATAGTGTATCTACATAATACCACCATACAGTACCCACACACTGCTGCCATAGTGTCTGCAAAATACTACTATAGTATACCTACATATATGTACCATGCGGGGCTTAAAGGGGTACTCCGGTGGAATTATTATTATTTTTAAATCAACTGGTGCCAGAAAGTTAAACAGATTTGTAAATTACTTCTATTAAAAAATCTTAATCCTTCCAGTACTTATTAGCTGCTGAATACTACAGAGGAAATCATTTTCTTTTTGGAACGCAGAGCTCTCTGCTGACATTATGAGCACAGTGCTCTCTGCTGACACCTCTGTCCATTTTAAGAAGTGTCCAGAGTAGGAGAAAATCCCCATAGCAAACATATGCTGCTCTGGACAGTTCCTAAAATGGACAGAGATGTCAGCAGAGAGCACTGTGGTCATGATATCAGCAGAGAGCTCTGTGTTCCAAAAAGAAAAGAATTTCCTCCTGTAGTATTCAGCAGCTAATAAGTACTGGAAGAATTAAAGGGGTACTCCGGTGGAAACATTTTTTTTTTTTAAATCAACTGGTGCCAGAACGTTACTCAGATTTGTAAATTACTTCTATTTAAAAATCTTAATACTTCCAGTACTTATCAGCAGCTGTATACTACAGAGGAAGTTCTTTTCATTTTGAATTTATGTTCTGCCTGACCACAGCTCTCTCTGCTGACACCTCTGTCCATGTCAGGAACTGTCCAGAGCAGGAGAGGTTTGCTATGAGGATTTGCTCCTACTCTGGACAGTTCCGGACATGGACAGAGGTGGCAGCAGAGAGCACTGTGGTCAGATAGAAAATAAATTTTAAAAGAAAAGAACTTCCTGTGGAGCATAACAGCAGCTGATAAGTACTGGAAGGATTAAGATTTTTATATAGAAGTAATTAAAAAATTAGTTTAACCCCTTAAGGACCGGGGTTTTTCCATTCTTGCATTTTCATTTTTTTCCTCCTTACCTTTAAAAAATCATAACTCTTTCAATTTTGCACCTAAAAATCCATATTATGGCTTATTTTTTGTGCCATCAGTTCCACTTTGTAATGACGTCAGTCATTTTACCCAAAAAATCTATGGCGAAACGAAAAAAAAAAAAATCATTGTGAGACCAAAATGAAAAAAAAAAAAAAACACCGTTTTGTAACTTTTGGGGGCCTCCATTTCTACGCAGTGCATATTTCGGTAAAAATGACACCTTATCTTTATTCTGTAGGTCCATACGGTTAAAATGATCCCCTACTTATATAGGTTGGATATTGTCGCACTTCTGGAAAAAATCATAACTACATGCAGGAAAATTTATACGTTTTAAATTGTCATCTTCTGACCCCTATAACTTTTCTATTTTTCCGCGTATGGGGCGGTATGAGGGCTCATTTTTTGCGCCGTGATCTGAAGTTTTTAGCGGTACCATTTTTTTTATTGATCGGACTTATTGATCGTTTAAAATTTTTTTTTTCCATGATATAAAAAGTGACCAAAACTAGGCTATTTTGGCGCGTGGCCCTGCGTTATAGAACGGGAGTGGACTCAGGACGTACAGGTACGCCCTGGGTCATTAAGAGGTTAATTTCCTGGCACCAGATGATTAAAAAAAAAAAAAAAAAAATCCACCGGAGTACCCCTTTAAAAGTAAGGAAAAGTGACAAAGTGAAATTGAGGAAAACCTGTGCACGTATGCCGCAATCTGATGGAACCAAAACCAAAAGTTGGCAAGAAGGGCCGGCTGCTGGCACCGCACTGAGCCAAACCAGAAGGGGGCAAGACATATCCTCTGCGGCCAACATTAGCAGAGATCTCTGTAGCCAAAGCATTTTCTGCCAGCAGCCACCGGCAAGACAGAGCGCAACCCCCCCCCCCCACCGCCCACCCCCCCCCCCCGACCATCCTGTTGGCTGGTGGCGGCCATCAGGTTAAAGGGTCCCTCTAAATGAGACCTGGCACGGAGTATGACCGTGCTTGTTCTTTCCAGTGCTGGAAGGAAATGATTCTCCGTACAGTGTACACAGCTCCCCGCGCTGCCAGCCATTAGTAAGGAGATGAACATAACAATTTGGCATTGGTCACATGGGGAGGGGGGGTGTAAAATAACAAAGCAAATGAATTGTAAATTGGAATTTGGGATTTTTAGGCACATGGTGTAAGGCTGTACGGAGGCTGCCCATGTTGGTAACCAGAATCGCTATTAAATGTACACAATCTATGGCAAGTCTTCCTACCTGGGTGACCATCATATAGGGTCGCCATCTTCCTTTCCAAAAAAAAATACCGGCCAAGCAGATTTGCATAATTAATTATACATGCGTGACATCACAGGATACACATATGTGGGGGAAATTTTGTCCTATTCTGACCCCTATAACGTTTTTACCGTATTTTTCGCCCTATAGGACGCACCGGCGTATAAGACGCACCCAATTTATAGGGGCAAAATAAAAAAATATATAGATTTTGAAACCAATAGTGGTCTTCAACCTGCGGACCTCCAGATGTTGCAAAACTACAACTCCCAGCATGCCCGGACAGCCGTTGGCTGTCCGGCATGCTGGGAGTTGTTGTTTTGCAACATCTGGAGGTGCGCAGATTGAAGACCGCTGCATAGGAGGTAATACTCACGTGTCCCTGCCGCTCCGGACCCGTCACCGCTGCCCTGGATGTCGCTCCATCGCTGTCCCCGTCGCTCCGGAACGTCTCTGCTGCCGGCCGGGTATCCTCGCTCTCCGTCGCCGCCATCACGTCGTTACGCACGCCGACGCACGTACGCGACGACGTGATGACGAGGAAGGAGAGCGCCGGCCATACAGGGGATCCCTGAACGGAGAAGACACCGAGGAGGCAGGTAAGGTCCCTCCCGGTGTCCTGTAAGCACTAACCCGGCTATTCAGTCGGGCTGTTCGGTACCACAGCGGTGAAATCGCTGAACAGCCGGGTTAGTGTCACTTTCCCTTCAGACGCGGCGGTCAGCTTTGATCTCCGCATCTGAAGGGTTAATACAAGGCATCACCGCGATCGGTGATGTCCTGTATTAGCCGCGGGTCCCGGCCGTTGATGGCCGCAGGGACCGCCGCGATAGGGGTGTATTCGCCGTATAAGACGCACCGACTTTTTCCCCCCCGTTTTGGGGAAGAAAAAGTGCGTCTTATACGGCGAAAAATACGGTATTTCTCCTTATACGGGGATGTATGAGGGTGATTTTTTGCGCCCCGATCTGTAGTTTTAAACCATGACCATTTTTGTTTTGCTGTGACTTTCTGATCACTTTTTTTAAATTAAATTCGGGAGGTGCAGTTAGTTACTAACCACAACTCCCAGCATGCCCTGATACAGCCTGTGGCTCAGCAGCTGCCCCAAACAAAAACTACAACTCCCAGCATGTTGGATTATATAGTAGTATATACACTGCTGAAAAAAATTAAGGGAACACTTAAACAACACAGTGTAACTCCAAGTCCCTGACACTTCTGTGAAATCCCACTGTCCACTCAGGAACAACACTGATTGACAATCAATTTCACATGATGTGGTGCAAATGGAACAGACAACAGGTGGAAATTATAGGCAATTAACAAGACAACCCCAATAAAGGAGTGATTCTGCAGGTGGTGACCACAGACAACTTCTCAGTTCCTATGCTTCCTGGCTGATGTTTTGATCACTTTTGAATGCTGGCGGTGCTTTCACTCTAGTGGTAGCATGAGACGGAGTCTACAACCCACACAAGTGGCTCAGGTAGTGCAGCTCATCCAGGATGGCAGATCAATGCGAGCTGTGGCAAGAAGGTTTGCTGTGCCTGTCAGTGTAGTGTCCAGAGCATGGGGGCGCTACCAGGAGACAGGCCAGTACATCAGGAGACGTGGAGGAGGCCATAGGAGAGTAACAATCCAGCAGCAGGAACGCTGCCTCCGCCTTTGTGCAAGGAGGAGCAGGAGGAGCACTGCCAGAGCCTGCAAAATGACCTCCAGCAGGACACAAATGTGCATGTGTCCACTCAAACAGTCAGAAACAGACTCCATAAGGGAGGTATGAGGGCCCGACGTCCACAGGTGGGGGTTGTGTTTACAGCCCAACACCGTGCAGGACGTTTGCCATTTACCAGAGAACACCAAGATTGGCAAATTTACCACTGGCGCCCTGTGCTCTTCACAGATAAAAGCAGGTTCACACTGAGCACATGTGACAGACGTGACAGAGTCTGGAGACGCCGTGGAGAACGTCCTGCTGCCTGCAACATCCTCCAGCATGACCGGTTTGGCGATGTGTCAGTAATGGTGTGGGGTGGCATTTCTTTGGGGGGGCCGCACAGCCCTCCATGTGCTTGCCAGAGGTAGCCTGACTGCCATTAGGTCCCGAGATGAGATCCTCAGACCCTTGTGAGACCATATGCTGGTGCGGTTGGCCCTGGGTTCCTCCTAATACAAGACAATGCTAGACCTCATGTGTCTGGAGTGTCAGCAGTTCCTGCAAGAGAAGGCATTGATGCTATGGACTGGCCGCCCGTTCCCCTGAATCCGATTGAGCACATCTGGGACGTCTCGTTCCATCCACCACAGACTGTCCAGGAGTTGGCGGATGCTTTAGTCCAGGTCTGGGAGGACATCCCTCAGGAGACCATCCTCCACCTCATCAGGATCATGCCCAGGCGTTGTAGGGAGGTCATACCGGCACGTGGAGGCCACACACACTACTGAGCCTCATTGTGACTTGTTTTAAGGACATTACATAAAGTTGGATCAGCCTGTAGTGGGGTTTTCCCCTATGATTTTGAGTGTGACTCCATATCCAGACCTCCATGGGTTGATACATTTGATTTCCATTGATATTTTTGTGTGATTTTGTTATCAGCGCATTCAACTATGTAAAGAGGAAAGTATTTTATACGATTAGTTCATTCATTCAGATCTAGGATGTGGTATCTTAGTGTTCCCTTTATTTATTTTTTTGAGCAGTGTACAACTCTCAGCATGCCATGCTGGGAGTTGTAGTTTTGCAACAGCTGGAGGTGCTCTGGTTGGGAAACACTGGTATAGGTTATGGTGCAACATTCCAGGAGTTGGAGGATTGCTTGGATAAATACCGGCCATTGCATGGCCGGTATTTTTAATATAGGTAACCCTACCACCATATCAGTAAATGCAGCTACATATCCCCAGGTGGTCACTGGACATTCTGCCGTACAATGGACTTTATGGATCATCCTCCACCTCACTTTTCTGAAAATGTAAAAAAAAAAAAAATAGTGAAAGTTCAGGAATGTAGAAGAAACAGGACAAGATTGTATTTAAGATTTGTGCTATCTGTATGCGGAGATGACTTGGGGCATTGTGTAAGCCCTGGATACAAAGGATACATTGACCTTTGTATGCTACATATATTACATAACATATCCAACACTGATCCATAGTTATATCCTGTATTATACTCCAGAGCTGTACTCACTATTCTGCTGGTGAGGTCACTGTGTACATACATTACATTACTTATCCTGTACTGATCCTGAGTTATATCCTGTATTATACTCCAGAGCTGTACTCACTATTCTGCTGGTGGGGTCACTGTGTACATACATTACATTACTTATCCTGTACTGATCCTGAGTTATATCCTGTATTATACTCCAGAGCTGCACTCACTATTCTGCTGGTGAGGTCACTGTGTACATACATTATATTACTTATCCTGTACTGATCCTGAGTTATATTCTGTATTATACTCCAGAAATGTACTCACTATTCTGCTGGTGGGGTCACTGTGTACATACATTACATTACTTATCCTGTACTGATCCTGAGTTATATCCTGTATTATACTCCAGAGCTGTACTCACTATTCTGCTGGTGAGGTCACTGTGTACATACATTACATTACTTATTCTGTACTGATCCTGAGTTATATCCTGTATTA